>NC_060138.1:725077400-725382067 GCF_021461385.2 Schistocerca piceifrons
CTGCCATTGAGAGTCGTTATACTTGATGACTTCCAGTAAAATTTTCATGTTTTGGTATGACTCTTTCATATGCACACTATGCCCAACTGGAATAGAAGGAAGCTCGTTACCAATATGTAAAAGCACGCTTTTAAGCTCAACTTTGACGAATCAATAAAGAGTCTCCACTCATCAGGGTTGTAATTAATTCTGAGAGCCTTCGTTACACCATTTATGTCTACACACGCCACAAGAGTATCTTGCATGTTAAAAAAAGGAGTGAATTGTTGCTCTCTTCTGCTGTAGAGTGAAACATTTACATTTCTTTCCAGAAAACTGCGCTGCTGCAGTCTTGATGCTCAAATCTCAGCCTTAGCTTTAGAGAGCTCCAAATCTCTAATGAGATCACTTAACTCATTTTGAGGCAGTTTTTGTGGATCATCAGTTGATATTTTTGGAAGAAACTCTGGACCTTGTGATGTACATGGTTCAGGACATTCGGAATCCCCATCAGAAGTAATCTCTTACTCAGTTAGTGGTTCAAGTATTGCCAATCCTTCCCTATGTAGAACTGTATGTATGGCAGATGGAATGATGGGATAGATCACTTTCCGTATCTTCTTCTTAGATATTCCCTTCTTGACAGGAGGAACCACACAAAAGTAGCAGTCACTGACATGGTTAGTTGGCTCACGCCGGATCATAGGCACTCATTGCACGTCCTTTCCCATGCATCCAGTTCTTGAGGTTGCTGGCACAAGTGTTGCAGATCACATGTGGAGCCCAGGGTTTATCCTGATCACCTATTTTGCACCCAAAATAACAACTGTGAGGTTTTTTAATCGATTGAGTTATTTGCTGTTTTTGTGAAGCAAATGTCAGTTCTCCACACACATAATAAAATATGTTAGCATTGTTAACACAAACTCGTGGCATTTTTGTTCACTTCAGTAGCAGTCAACTTGAACAACTGGTAGTTAATCTGAAAACAAATGTGCAAGAATTATTAGGTGTATTAGTAAAGTCACTGAAGTTGAGAGAGGACGGAGACAAAAAGATCACTAAAATTGGTATCAGAATGTTTATATCCAAATTATTGTACACAAGGAAGACCAGGGACAGTTATATAGTACATTGTTACTGGTTATGACGACTCTGACAAACCATTATAATATTTTATTTTAAACTTAACATAAAAATCCGTATATAATTATCTCATCGTAATAAAATAGTGTAAAATGAAAACTAGAGCTAATTTAGAATTATCTTTGAGATATTCGCGATCAGCTCATTAGAACTGGTAGCAATTGGCTATTTTCTTTCGATTTACATTTTCATTGTTGCACAGTGATATTGTCATCCGCTTGAGAGAATACATTGGTGCCTTTGGAGAATTGTTGATACTACGAAAGTGGCACCAGACGGTTATGTGACCCGCCATCGCTGTTATATCGTGGCAGCAAAGTGGTTCATATGTGTCGTTTGTTTATATAGAATCAGGGTACTAAGTTGGATCGAGGTGACGACATGATAGAATGTCATCTAAGTGCCATTCTGTATTGTTCCGTATTTTTTTGGACGTGTCCATGGTCACACCGCATATAGGTTGCCCGACTTGGAGGTGTATCAGTGGGGACTGTCCAACATGTCTACGAGGAATGCTGTATACTCATGCTGTGTAACACAGCATAAGAGAAATGGTCGACCAGAGAAAAGTGTCACGCATTGTTGATTAAAATTAGTATCAGATGCGACAGAAATTGCCTCTCTCAGTGAATGAAGGCCCATCTCAAACAGTTTCTGAGCGATCATTGTTAGGGGAACTGATGCAATGTGCATCTGATGTCGGACACCATACAAAAGATCATTGAACACAGCAGCGCACAAAGCCGCTCGTTTCCAGCCATCCAAACAACACAGAGACTTGACACTAGCTGACTGGTGGCAATTAGTGTGGTTCCGAAAACGGGGATTTTAAATTTTTCAAGTGAAGCAGGTGTCGAATACACCGGCAACACAACGAAGCGTTTTAACAAGAGGTGTTTAAAGGATGAAGTTCAGGTCGGAGTTAGTTCTGTAAACGTTTTGAGGTTGTTTTCTTAATCATGAGCTGGGTCCAGCGTGAACGAGCACCAGGCAATTTATTTCAGCATTCTCAGTGAGTACATCTTGACCTTTCTTTTGCATCGTCATGATGTGCATGTTTGGACACTCCCGTGTTACGAGATGTCAACGGCCGAGTTCACGGGGCTGCACGCGCACATTCCTCGTCTGACGAATTCACAGTCACCATATCGGACCTCTGAAGATAATTCTATAGGAAATATCTATAACTAGTTGGAACAGGGGTGGAACATAGCAATGAACATTTATGCAATTCGGTAGCTGTTGGAGATGTAATCATCAATGAGTGACTTCATCTGTATATGGCTCATCTAAATAATATATTCTACTTACTTCCTCAACGAATTTAGGCCATTATTAAGAATAGAGGCAGTTTTACATAGCATGAGCTATACGTCTCCTGGGGGTCACTACCTTTCGGTAAGGCTCGCTTAGTTATCCGTATAATGGCACAGTCTATAAGAGACCGTCTAAGAATCCAATAAAAAATTATAAAAGTTTTGTGAATTCAGTACTAAGCAATGAAGATGGAGACCTAATCTGTTCCTCATAATAAATTAAATAAAGCCTGTGTACGAATCTAATGGTAATAATTATAATCTCAGATAAAGAACATGGTTCAAGGTTTCACAAGACATCAAAAAGCTTATTCTCATATTGAAGTAGGACATTCGAAAAATTACGTTTAGAGTGTTCTTTGTTGCATAAGTGTCATACATTAGTCATTAAGTGCGTATACTTTTTACAAATGCATGAAATGCGTATTTTGCCGATTTTGTCTTCGGTTTTTGAATGAACCATGGACCTTGCCGTTGATGGGGTGGCATGCTTGCCTCAGCGATACAGACAGGCATACCGTAGGTACAATCAGAACGGAGGGATATCTATTGAATCTATTGAGAGCTTGACAAACGTGTGGTTCCTAAAGAGGGGCAGTGACTTTTTCAGTAGTTGCAGGGACAAAAGTCTGCATGATTCATTAATCTGGCCTTTCAAAATCAACCAAAACGGCCTTGCTGTACTTGTACTGCGAACGGCTGAAACAAGCGGAAAATACAGCCGTAATTTTTCTCGAGGGCATGCAGCTCTACTGTATAGTTAACTGATGATGACGTCCTCTTGGGTAAAATTTTCCGAAGGTAAAATAGTCCACCATTTGGATCTCCAGGCGGGAATTACTCAGGAGGCTGTTATCATCAGGAGAAACACAGCTCGCATTCTACGAATCGGAGCGTGGTATGTTAGATCCCTTAATCGGGCAGGTAGGTCAGAAAACTGAAAAAGGGAAATGGAGAGATTAAAGATAAATATAGTGGGAATTAGTGAAGTTTGATGCCGGGAGAAATAAAACACCTGGTCAGGTCAATACATGGTTATAAAAAGAAAGTCAAATAGGGGTAACGCAGAAATAGGTTTAATAATGGATGCGGAAATAGGACTGCAAGTAAACTACTATGAACAGCATAGTGAACGCATTATAGTAACCAAGCAAGACACAAAGCCCACGCCTACCACAGTAGTAGAAGTCTACATGCCAACGACTTCCGCCAATGAGAAGATTGAGGAAATGCATGATGAAATAAAAGAAATCATTCAAATAGTTAAAGGAGACGAAAATTTAATAGTCATAGGGAACTGGAATTCGATAGCAGGAGAAGGAAGACGAGGAAAAGTAGTAGGTGAATATGGACTGGGGGTGAGGAAGGAAAGAGGAAGCCGCCTGATAAAACTTTGCACAGAGCATGACTTAATCATCGCTAACACTTGGTTTAGCAATCACGATAGAAGGTTGTATACGTGGAAAAGACCTTGATACACGGGGCGGTTTCTGATTCATTATATAATGGTTAGACTGAGATTTACGAACCAGATTTTATATTGTAAGACATTTCCAGTGGTAGATGAGGACTCCACCCAAAATTAAAACTGAAGAAATTTGAAAAGAATAGCTAATTAAAGAGATGTCGAAAGAACCAGAGGTTGCTGAGAGTTTCAGATGGAGCATTAGACAACTGTTGACTACAACAGGGGAAAGGAATACAGTAGAAGACGAATGGGTTGCTTTAAGAGACGAAATAGTCAAGGCAGCAGAGCATCAAATAGGTAAAAAAAGACAAGGCCAAGTAGAAACGCTTGAATAACACAAGAGATACAGAATTTAAGTGATGAAAGGAGAAAATTTAAAAATTCAGCAAATGAAGCAGGGGAAAGGAATACAAACGTTTGAAAAAGGAGATTCACAGGAAGGGCAAATTTGTTAAACAGGAGTGGCTAGAAGACAAATCTAAGGATTTAGACGCACATTTCTCTACGAGAAAGGTAGATGCCGCTTGCAAGAAAATTAAAGAGGTCTTTGGGGAAAAGAGAGCAGTTGTATGAATATTAAGAACTCAGATGGTAAACCAATCCTAAGCGATGAAGGGAAAGCCGAAAGGTGGAAGGAATAGATAGAGGGTCTATACAGTGGAGATGAACTTGAAAGCAATGTAAAGGGAATTGGACGTAGATGAAGATGAGATGTGAGATATGATTCTGCGAGCAATTTGACACATCTCTGAATGAGAGTAAACGATATTCCGTCACAACTACTGATAGCCTTGGGAGAACCAGCCATGACCAAACTTTTCCATGGGAGTACGAGATGTATGACACTGACTTCAAGAAAAATGTAATTCCAATTCCAAAAAAAGCAGTTGCTGATAGTTGCGAAAATTACCGAACGATCACGTTAGTAAGTCATGTCTGCAAAATAATAAAACGAATCCCCTGCAGAAGAATGGAAAAGCTGGTACAAGCCGACTTCGGGGAAGATCAGTTTGGATTCCGGAGAAATGTAGGAACCACTTCTGTTGGTTAAGGAAAGACAAACCTACATTTACAGCATTTGTAGACTCACAGAAACCTTTTGAGAACCTTGACTGGAACAGTCTCTTTGTAATACTGAAGGTAGCAGGAGTAAAATTCATGGAACGAAAGACTATATACAACTTGTACAGAAACAAGATGGCACTTACGGGGTCGACGAGCGTGAATGGGAAGCAGTGGTTGACAAGGAAGTGAGAGAGGCTTGTAGCCTATCGCCTTATGTTACTCAATCTGCACATTTAGTAAGCTGCAAAGCAAACCAAAAACTAATTGGAGTAGGAAGTACATTCAAGAAGAAAAGATAAAAACTTTAAGGTTCGTTGATGACATTGTAAATCTGTGAGAGAGAGAAAAGGACTTGGAAAAGCGGTTGAAAGGAATGGATAGTATCTTGGAAAGAGGATATAAGATGAATATCAACAAAAGTAAAAAAATGAAATATAGTCGAATTAAATCAGGTGATGAGAAGGGAATCACAGTAGGAAACGACGCACTTACAGCAGTGGAAGAGTTTTGCTATTTGTGCAGCAAAATAACGACGATGACCGAAGTAGAGAGGATATAAAAGGCAGACTGGTAATGGAAAAAAAAATATTTCTGAAGAAGACAAGTTTGTAAACATCGAATATAGATTTAAGTGTTAGGATGTCTTTTCTGGAGGTATATCTCTGGAGTGCAGCCATGTATGAAAGTGAAACATGGATGATAAACGGTTTAGACAGTAAGAGAACAGACGCTTTCGAAATGTGGTGCTACAGAAGGATGCTGGAGATTAGATAGTTCGATCACTTAACTACCGAGGAAGTACTATACAGAACTTGGGAGACAAGAAGTTTGTGGTACAACTTGACCAGAAAAAGGGATTGGTTGATAAGACACATTCTGGGACATCAAGGGATCACCAATTTGGTACTGCGGGGAAGCGTGGCGGTTAAAAATCGTAGAGGGAGGCCAAGAGATGAATACAGTAAGCAGATTCAGAAAGATGTACGTTGAAATAGTTATTTTCAGATAAATAGGTTCGCACAGGATAGCTGCATCAAACTAGTATCCGGACTAAAGACCACAACAACAACGACAACAAAAGGAGAAGCGCTTAAAGAAGGAAAGCAGCTACACTAAACGCTCGAAGTGATTACAACTTTAAGTGCTGAAAAGATGTGAAGTTTTGAGCTGTCATGGCTCTTTATTCGTTAATTACAAATTTAAAAAAAGTAACATACATCTCTATAGTCGAAGCAAACAACGAAATCAGCAGATCAGAGAAAACAAACTTTGTTAATGGTTGTTGCATACGGAACTGTCGTCGCTGTGGTTTTGATGGTTTTGTTAAGTAGAGGAATATCGATTGTGATACACTGTAGTGCTAGCAGTTAGATGCTTCAGTTCTCTTCATTATACATTTAGTTACTAAACATATGACGCAACAGTAATGTCAAGCAGATATTTATTTACAACGAACGGTGTAGCGGTACGTTGCCCTATTCTCAGTAAATCTGTAAGTATAAAAATTGAACAAATAATTTAATAGTAATTTTTGCGTTTGGTAGTGAGATTGGCACCTTTTGCAGAATACGTTCATAAATACTTGTGTGCTCATCGAATTATGCAGTATATTCAGACCTCGTTGCTTGTTCCAGTTGCCATTTAACTTTAGAAAATGTGGCTGATACTAAAAGCACTAGAGAAAGGAGTACACGTTGGAAGAGTCTGTGTTGGACTCTTGTGCTGGTAAACATAACAAAATATAAGTTGAGCAGACTTTTTCAAAATGAGATTGCATTAATATTTCCACTGAATCGACAATAATAGAAAGACACCCAGAGATGAAACAGTGTGATGAAAACATGGTTCACATTTCTCGTAAGAACACAGGAAGGAAGCACGAGAAATGTTTCCCGTTTCTTTCTCAAACCGAAGCATGTAACTTGTCTGGTACATCCTTTGGATAGTGAAGTGAGTGCCGCATAGCCTATGGAAAGTGCTCGTTGAAGCTCCAAGAGTAACACTGCTGCCCCCAAAAACCTATTTAACTGTATGGATCACACATCCTGAGGCAGCTTTGTAACACTGCGACCACTTATTTAGTCTTAAAATGTGAGTTTCTCGTAATTTCAACGATGTTTTAAGCAGCCAAGTCAGATTTTACCAGTCCAAAGTTAATCTAACTTCAGTTTCTTATTCTTGTACTTATTGATGTTAAGCAGTGACCCATTAGTGTTAACTACCATTATCGCTTCAAAAAAGTTATACAGTTGAAATCATAATGCTAAAACATATAACTTTTGCACGTTTTTGAGCTTTTCTAAATTTTGCCATTCCTTTGAAGTTCCGTACCTTGATAAGTATGTGGTGCAGAAGTCCTTTTAACAAATGAAAATTACAGAAAATTTTATGCTTTACAAGAAAGGTCGAAATCTTATGTTGTAGGACGCAACGGAAGGAAACTATAGAGAAAAACTTGAAAAAAAAATTTCGCGGTTTTGCATAGTTAGTACAAAGTTCCCGTGGTCGAAAACTTGGATTCTACGTTACAGGCCATCTACACACAACTTTCACAAACTTCTGTCCAGTATACCTGCCGGCTGGACTAATAATGGTGACAGCAATCCAGAGTGTGGTGGGGCTGGGCCGTCGCTTCAGTTCGTCTCGGGCAGCCCGCGACGCAGCCAAGCGACTGTGCAGCCGACAATCAGGAGGAAGGACTCCCGTGAGAGAGGACCGTTAAGGACCCCACAGGGAGCCGCCTATTGTGCCCGAGGCCACACCCCCGTTGGTGGTCGAAGCGAAACTTGGCAAGTTAGCGCTTACTCCGCTGCTGACTGGTCCCTGGAACACAGGAGGCTGTCGCCAAGACTACCCACAGCAGCTACTTTGCATTACAGTGGGACTCGTACTGTCGCCTGGATACGGCATCTGGTGTAGCTTACCACGTTTGCTAACATACTTCAGGCTCCCTGAATGACCCACTGTCGTCTTGGATCTTTATTTCTGG
Source organism: Schistocerca piceifrons (assembly GCF_021461385.2). NCBI lineage: Eukaryota > Metazoa > Arthropoda > Insecta > Orthoptera > Acrididae > Schistocerca > Schistocerca piceifrons. The sequence goes on from NC_060138.1 coordinate 725,085,364, forward strand.
CTGGCATGAAATGCAAAAACTCTTTGATATGACGAATTAGAATAGAAATATTCTCCTTATTTTCGTTTCTCGGAGAAGAGCAAAATAAAACAATAAAAATTTGTGTTCTATGCACATACCACCAGTTGCACTGCTGATTCAAGAAGACCAGGAAGTATTTTTTTCTTTATTTTTTAATCCAACAATTTACAAAAGTGGCTACAGCACTCGCACATTAAGTCTTTCTACATTTATATATCTTTTTCAAAACAGAAAGAATAGGTCAACAAATCAGTAATTGAAATATTTATCAGAACTTATTCAACATTTGTGTAATAGTACAAAACAAATCTTTTTATTTTGTACTATGTGCAATTGTGTATGTATTTAATGGTTTTTTCTCTTTAATTTATATTTACTCTCTCCCATATTCTAAATCTATAGCAAGTAGACCAAAAATTGAATATTTCCTGTGCCTTAAATCTAATATCAATTGCAATTCCCTTATCTAACACAGAAACCACTATTTGTTATAGCAAATTTCTTATAGGGAGTCACATTCTTACTTCGTACATATAAATATAAATATAAATACACTATCAGTCGGAAAAGTTTTGAGACTTGGTTAATGAAAATAGAGAAAAGTTAAGATAGTGGTTTTAATGCGGCAGATCTTTTAGTTATTCATCCTTAGTTATGCACAACGCACAGAATGTTCATACAGCCATGTGAAACTGTCAGTCTTCTTTTGGATATTGTTCAGCCCGCGTGTCACATTGACTTGAATTTCGGTTAAGTCGTCAAAACGCTGACCCTCCATGTGCGTTTCTACACTCCATCGTTTTTTAGTGCGTTCATAGTGACAACACTAAGTCTCATCACGAGCGATGATTTTTTACAGAAAAGAATTGTACGCATTTTGAATTCCAATCAGGCTGCGGCAGGAGTATACGCTTTGTTATTTTTGTTCATGAGACAAGATGTGTGTGACAAAACTTTGAACACACTTTCCTCTACTTCAGAATCTTAAGCGCATCGGTATTAATGTGATATAATGTAGTAATTACATTACGTCCCACGCTTACCAGACACTACAGTCTGTGATGCTGTATTTCAAAGAGGAAACGATCGGTAAAACTGTCCCATCTAAATCAAATATACGGACGAAATTTCATATACAGACAAGATCACAGAAAAGTCCAAAGAATCAATTTGCTAAGCACAGTGTCTCACTGCCAACTGCTTCTCGAGCCTTAGAGCTTTTGCGGCCCCTCTGTGTGAAGTATGAACCGTTACGAACACCCATTGCTGCTTATACATGCTATTATACAAATGTAAAAGACGAGCATAAAGCTTGTAGAAAAGACGTACATGTTAGACACATATTAATGTTTGTCTCAATGTTGCTATATGATCCTGCCAAAGACAAATATAGGAAACAAATTAAAATAAAATAAAATTTCTCTGAATTAAACTAGAGAATGGCGGAGAAATTTCGAAACATCGAAATTTAGCCAGGTTCAAGCTAACACCAAGCAAGGAAACTGGAAGAGCTAATTAAAAGTTGTTTATATCTGAAGATGCGGGTGATTTAGAAGCAAAACTTCATATCTGCTTAGGTACTGGTATCTTAAATAAAAACCTAAAAATAACATTTACATACTTCATGTTAAGTTACGACTGTACATGAATAGGTTGCTGAGTTTTAACGTTGTGCTCCAACAAATAATTTTATTACAATAAATAACAGATCTTTGGACGTATAGCATTTCAATATTTAGTATATTCTTATCCATTCGTAATGTAGCACTTAGTATTACAATTTTGAACTTTTAGAGAATGAAGTTTCTCCGTACTTCATCGCCACCCTTCAAAGAATTTGGTAAATATCATAGGTCAAATTTTGATAGTATTTACACGGTAAACTTGGCAGATAACAAAAACGGCAACTGTTATCTGGTCTTGAATGTAATGCCACGACGAGCCACGCTTACGAGGGCCATTAACTTAATCGAGGAGAGCTTTGCATTTAAATGTCTTTCTTTTAAACTTGAAGCCTTAAACCGCTCACTTTAAATTACGCAGCACTTTTATTCCGCCTTAAGAGCCCATAAAAGGCTGGTTAAAATATGCTAATTTCGTTTAGTGTTCTCGCGTTGGCATTAACTGCCATTCAAATCAACTTTCTTCATCCAGAGCACTCATTTCATCTACGATTACAAATAGCCCGGTACATAATCGCGTTTCACTCCCTCCCTCCTTCCTTTTTTGCATGCCGATGGTTCTGTTCCTTTGTGTTCGTTATATTCCACTCGCATTATTCTCTCAATGGTGCATTCTACAGTTTTTATCCTCAGCAGTAAAAGAACAATTACTTAATTTGTAATTATTGTTAATGTCTCTATTGAGAAAGAATTACTGAGACGGGCAACATTACGTACCTTCAAGTCGATACACTGACAAATTACATCTACATAGCATCGTATTCCGCAAGGTTTGACGCTGCTAATACTACAACTTTACACTTCCATTAACCAATTATATAACATCACCCATCTGTAATTTCAAGCCAGAATAATATCAAAATCAGACAAACTGCAAAGTAACGTGTATTCGTGTTCTTGTTAGATACTTTTACCTCCTCTGTATTATTATTATTATTTTATTCTAAATTTGTGCTGCAGTTGTCAATGTCTGTTACAAATCATAGCTTTTAATTTACATTCTGATAAAAATTCTGTAACAATGATGGATGACTGAAAATCTTTTCCATAGTGAAAATATTATGAACATCTGACTTCCAGCGCTGTTGGTCCTCTAACAGGACATACTTAGATATAACCTTTTATTTATAATACACTTGTTTCAATATATATATGAAAGCATATGTTTCTTAAAAGAACGCGAGGAATTTTCTACATTAAACACAGAATTTCACAACTACGAAACGAGGAATAGGAATGATTTGCAAAGAGAAATTCATAAAACAGCTATGTATCACAAGAGTGTACTATACCAACCCAAAATCCTCTACAGTGCTCTCCCCAAAGAACTAAAAATAATACCAAAATTGCACATATTTAAAAGAGAATTAAAAAACATGTTTTTACAGTATTGAAGAGTATATGAATCATTGACAATAAAAGCGCAGTTAATATTTCCCTGGCATAATAAATACGTGTAATTGCTCTCATTTAAATACTTGCTGTTTCTATGAAAGTGTGAAGCAGTGTTAATGTAAGAATGGAAATAATCTTTGACGTGAGAATCACTAGCGTTTTTTTGTATGTTGTTATCCTACTTGTACATTTTTATGTTAATGTTCTTATAGTTCTATTAAAATTGTAATGTCTAAGTGACAAGGAAATTCAATTATAAATTTTCGTGTACATGTATTTTAAATTGTAATGTTTATTGACAAGTCCTATGTCATTTTGATGATGTACTACAAGGACGCTAATAAATTCAATTGAATTGAATTGTGCAAATTGGAGACTATACGGCTTTCTACTACCTTTCGTACTCAGTTTATTAATCGCTAATGCACCTATAAGCGCTCTCACCACTGACGCTGATTTCGAAGGTGTGGTAGCTTAAGATGGAACATATCGAGAATAAATTTATACTGTGTGCCTGTGGCTATTACACCGGTGGAAAAAGTTTCGCAACACCAAAAAGGAGTTGTGCGACATAAACTAAAGGTTGTAGGCGTGTTTCTACAATTGCAAGATGACTTCCATTCAGATTTCGCGCCAGTAGCATAAGAGTAGCGCTAGTCGCACCACTGTGAGGATGCAAATCAGGTTAGCTTTAAATACACGCTGTAGCGGTAGTGAGCATTAGTTGCCTTTGAGAGTGGAAGCGGTGAGTTTGTGTTAGTCAAGAATGCCTTTAAGGCGATAAGACGCCATTATCAGATCTCTCTGAGTTTTAATGAGATCGTGTAACAGGGCTACAAGTAGCTGGATGTTTCTTCTGCGAAAGACTTGACAATAATGTAGCCATTGTACGTGATTGTTGGCAGCTGTGGTCACGGGAATGTACAGTCGCAAGAGTTCAAAAATGGCTCTGAGCACTTTGGGACTTAACTTCTGAGCTCATCAGTCCCCTAGAACTTAGAACTACTTAAACCTAACTAACCTAGGGACATCACACACACCCATGCCCGAGGCAGGATTCTAACCTGCGACCGTAGCGGCCGCGCGGTTCCAGGCTGTAGTCGCAAGAGTACGTGGCTCTGGTGGCAAAGTGGCACTACCAAGAGGGGAGACCATTGTGTTCGTCGTATGACTCCGGTGCGTGGTACTGCTTCTGCAGCAGCAGTCTGAGCAGCATTTGACGCCACAGTTACACAATGAACAGTGACAAATCGATTACTTCAAGGATAACTTCAAGCCAGAAGCGTGTAGTGTGCGTTCCATTGACCCCAAAATCACCGCTGTTTGCGACTTCAGTGGTAACAAGTGAGAGCTCGTTGGATTACTAGATAGGAAATTGTTACAAATGCGTGGGCTGTAATAATAACGTTACAAATTTGGTCATCCCCAATTAGTGATCCTGGTTGACCTAGTTCAGCACGAATAAGTATTCTTATTGATTTTCCCACTATTCCTGCTCATGCTCCAAACAGAAAATATAAAGTGCCAATATCCATATGGTTTGTTGAGAATAATCATTTTTGCGGTAAGATTGCTGAAGTTTAGGTGGTAGACTGTAAATCTAGAGTATAGTGGAGGTCTGTTGTGTTTTCTAATGAAAGCTCGTTCTGCCTTGGTACCAGTGACGGAGACCAGTCGAGGACCCGCAACCGACCTGTCTGCGAGCTAGACCCTATGGATCTACAGCTAGAGTTGTGGTGGGATGCGATTTCGTACGATAACAGGAGGACTCGCGTGGTTATCCCACGCAGCCTGACTGCAAATTATTACGTCAATCTGGGGATTCGATCTGTTATGGTGTCATTCATGAACAGCAATCCAAAGTGCGCTTTCCAACAAAATAACACTCGCCCACATACCGCTGTTGGAACCCAACATGCCCTACACAATGTCGACATATTGCCTTGGCCTACTCGATCAATCGAGCCTATATGGGTCACCATCGAACGACAACTCCAGTGTAATCCACAATCAGCGGTAACAAAAAAAAAAATGGCTCTGAGCACTATGGGACTCAACTGCTGAGGTCATTAGTCCCCTAGAACTTAGAACTAGTTAAACCTAACTAACCTAAGGACATCACATACATCCATGCCCGAGGCAGGATTCGAACCTGCGACCGTAGCGGTCTTGCTCTTCCAGACTGCAGCGCCTTTAACCGCACGGCCACTTCGGCCGGCTCAGCGGTAACAGCCCTGTACTGACCAACCAAGTGCATCAGGCATGATACTCCATCCCACGAACCGACAGCCGGCTCATGTACAACAAAATGTATGCGCGTTTGCACTCTGCTTTCTACGTTCTGGCGGTTGCATCGATTATTAATGTACAAGCATTTCTCATTTGCAATGGCTTACCTTGCGCTTACATTAACCGATGAACCTGCAATGTTAATCACTGAAATATGTAACCTAGGCAAATGTATTCCAGAAATTTCATTACTCTAATTATTTTTTTGATGTTACGATTTTTTTCGGTCAGTGTGTTATTTTGCTGCTCTCAAGTTAAGCAACTTCTTTAAAAAGAAAAAAAATAATGAATCTCCAAACATGTTTCCACTCAATTTTCTTCCATGCTCCAATGTTCACGATGAGGCGCAATGTTTGTGAGCTTCCATCATGACTGCAGATTGGTGCAGACGGTTCAACCAAAAGTTCAAGTAAGTAAATGCTTAATGATTTCGTTCTTACCTAATGGAGTTCCTCACATTCCCAGAAGAAAACGTGCAGGCGATAAGCGCCGCGACAGCGACAATGATGCCAAAATGGCTGAAGAGCAGTCGTTGGACAATCCGTTGGTGTTCAGAAACCGGTTATTCGTATGTAAGTTTCTCAATATTGGTAGAAATTATACTAGAAAATATAATAGCCACGCAATAACAAAGTTATTTCCAAAAATACACTCCTGGAAATTGAAATAAGAACACCGTGAATTCATTGTCCCAGGAAGGGGAAACTTTATTGGCACATTCCTGGGGTCAGATACATCACATGATCACACTGACAGAACCACAGGCACATAGACACAGGCAACAGAGCATGCACAATGTCGGCACTAGTACAGTGTATATCCACCTTTCGCAGCAATGCAGGCTGCTATTCTCCCATGGAGACGATCGTAGAGATGCTGGATGTAGTCCTGTGGAACGGCTTGCCATGCCATTTCCACCTGGCGCCTCAGTTGGACCAGCGTTCGTGCTGGACGTGCAGACCGCGTGAGACGACGCTTCATCCAGTTCCAAACATGCTTAATGGGGGACAGATCCGGAGATCTAGCTGGCCAGGGTAGTTGGCTTACACCTTCTAGAGCACGTTGGGTGGCACGGGATACATGCGGACGTGCATTGTCCTGTTGGAACAGCAAGTTCCCTTGCCGGTCTAGGAATGGTAGAACGATGGGTTCGATGACGGTTTGGATGTACCGTGCACTATTCAGTGTCCCCTCGACGATCACCAGTGGTGTACGACCAGTGTAGGAGATCGCTCCCCACACCATGATGCCGGGTGTTGGCCCTGTGTGCCTCGGTCGTATGCAGTCCTGATTGTGGCGCTCACCTGCACGGCGCCAAACACGCATACGACCATCATTGGCACCAAGGCAGAAGCGACTCTCATCGCTTGTCGCGACACCACTGGAGGCGGGCTGCACGATGTTGGGGCGTGAGCGGAAGACGACCTAACGGTGTGCGGGACCGTAGCCCAGCTTCATGGAGACGGTTGCGAATGGTCCTCGCCGATACCCCAGGAGCAACAGTGTCCCTAATTTGCTGGGAAGTGGCGGTGCGGTCCCCTACGGCACTGCGTAGGATCCTACGGTCTTGGCGTGCATCCGTGCGTCGCTGCGGTCCGGTCCCAGGTCGACGGGCACGTGCACCTTCCACCGACCACTGGCGACAACATCGATGTACTGTGGAGACCTCACGCCGCACGTGTTGAGCAATTCGGCGGTACGTCCACCCGGCCTCCCGCATGCCCACTACACGCCCTCGCTCAAAGTCCGTCAACTGCACATACGGTTCACGTCCACGCTGTCGCGGCATGCTACCAGTGTTAAAGACTGCGATGGAGCTCCGTATGCCACGGCAAACTGGCTGACACTGACGGCGGCGGTGCACAAATGCTGCGCAGCTAGCGCCATTCGACGGCCAACACCGCGGTTCCTGGTGTGTCCGCTGTGCCGTGCGTGTGATCATTGCTTGTACAGCCCTCTCGAAGTGTCCGGAGCAAGTATGGTGGGTCTGACACACCGGTGTCAATGTGTTCTTTTTTCCATTTCCAGGAGCGTAATATTTGTTTAGTGTAAACATCGTACCTAACATAAAAAGAATCCTCATACATTACACTTGGGACCATGGTTCTCTTGAACATTGAAACATTTTTGGCACGATATTTTCCAAATCTTCAGAAATATAATAGCTTTGTTTCATTTCTTCCATTGTAGCCATTGGAACAGAAACGACGATCGTAACAAGAATCTGAGATATAGTGCAATATTTAAGAAAGTTGATGATGTGTTAAACTTACTCCTAGAGAGGAGAAATCCCATTAAAGGCATTAAAGCATTGTTTGGGTGGAGTGAATCCCCATCCAGATGTAATAAATAACGTTTTTCTTAGTTTCCCTATGTCAGTCTGAATGAATTACACATTTCCAGGAACGGGATACGACTATACCATGCTTTGTTCTTTCCAGATTGTGGCCCCTCTCATATATCAACGACGACAAGACGTTAACGACAGACTTGCTTTCAAAAGTCCTGACACATTAACAGTCTATAATGAATCGGATCTCACACACGGGTCATTGCCTTATGTGTCCAAAGCTGTACCAGCTGAGCCTTGAACAGACCTAAGAGATCGCGGTGTTTAGAAGAAAAGGGTAAAGGCACTAGCAGGTTGACATTGTGATAGAGATGCGAGACGTGTTAATCTTAATAGATCGTCAGACTAGGAAGACATATTTGAATTATTATCCACCAAAGCTATTAAAGGCAACATAACTGCGTTCACTTCTTCTTATGTGGTCTACGTCAACGGTGTCTCAAGACTCCAACCACAGATGAATATTACGAGAGGGTATGCGACACATTGGACGACAGTGTATGGAATAGCTGACACCAAAAAAATGGCTCTGAGCACTATGCGGCTTAACTTCTGAGGTCATCAGTCGCCTAGAACTTAGAAATAATTAAACCTAACTAACCTAAGGACATCACACACATCCATGCCCGAGGCAGGATTCGAACCAGCGACGGTAGCGGTCGCTCGGCTCCCGACTGCAGCGCCTAGAACCGCACGGCCACTCTGGCCGGCAGCCGACATCGTAACAACTTGAGAATACTACACAAATCACCAGGAGAAAATGGTTGGCCCCCTGTTACTTTCATCTTTTTCCATACGTACAGTAATTCGTGGGGTTGGGTTGATTTCGGGGGAAGAGACCAAACTGCGAGGTCATCGGTCTCAGTAATTCGTGATCTGAAAACATTTTCAATCGAATGTAGAGATTATGGCAACTGCTAAGCGTATATTTCAGAACACTCATGCTAGCGTTTCGGGTATGGAATCACCTTACTGTATAAACGTTAGACGCAGTACATTGATTCATTAAGCAGGGAGTACGTCAAACATTAGGTGCATTTCTCACTAAAAAGAGAAAAAAAAGCATTGAATCACGTCTGAGAGCGACTTGTCTCGGTAGGTTCGCCAACGTCACCACTAGAGTACTATATCTTGCGGTCATGGATGAATATGTAAATCAGTCGCGGGTGTTTTGAAGACAGGATCCGAGCATTAACCTAAAATTATTTGGACAAGCTGAAGAAATCTCAAAATCAGGATTGTTGGACAGCGACAGAAACCCACTCCTCTCGCAGAGTGTTGCAGTGCCTTACCTAGGTACCAAAATGCTCCTACATGTCGTTTGCAATGACAGTCCACATAAACACACCACTTTGGCCAACACAGTGAAGTTCCTTAATAATTACAAGATTGAGGGGTTCCCCGCTACAAGGCCACATTATCACACAGCCATCACCAGCACGTAGCGATGACATGAATATTCTAATGTGTCTAAAAACTGTCCCCAGTCAATGAGAGTCCAGTGTGAAAACGTGAATGTCATTTGGGACGTGCCCTAATGTTTCGGCCGTCTGAATTGCTAAGTTCCATACGCTGCTCCAATGCAACGGGTGACTATTATATGTATGTTAACTGCTACTATTTCGTGTAGATGACCGCGATAATTCTGTATGTAGCATAGGATGCTTAGAAATATTCATCTGATCTTAAAAGACTACTTCTTCAACATGAATGAAGACAGAAGCTTGGGGTGTATTTAAACTAAGTTACAGGGCTACAGAGTTGTTATTTTCAAAAGAACTATCCGATTTCAGCAGGGTAAGTCTTCTGCATGTACTAGTACACGTATGCAACCTTGTGGCAATTTTTATAAATTCGTTATGATCAAAGTTTACATTTAGATTTCAGAGATGTTCTACGTACTCTCCACCGTAAGAATGACCAGCATCCAGACGATAGCCAAATTCGTCGCACACTTTTGTAAGGCTGTCTGAGGTTGAGGCTTTCGCTGTTGCTGCTATACGATGTCGCCGTTCACCAAAAGTTCCTTGAAGGGTGGCACATATTCGGACTCTTTAAGCCTCACAAAACAAATCACATAGCGTAAGACCCAGTGTACAGAAACTGCCAGTGCCATCGGCAAATGCTTTAAGCTGCAGCAGCTGCAGTGCCGTGCTCTCGACAAAACTCAAACTGCGCAGTTGTAACTGAGTTGCTCCCTTCGAAACGGAGATCACAAAACGTCTTCTGTTACCATATTATCACCATCTTGACTCGAGGCACACTGGCTAATGCAGGAGGGCGCGAGCTAACGAGTAATCATGCAGACACCAACCGGCAGTCACATGAACCGTCAACGTACAGTTTCGATGTGATAGTTAAAATTTACATCAGGTTTCTGTCTTAATTCTTGTTGAAGATATAACCTCGTAAAATTGGAGTATCTTTGTCCTCTGTTTATGTTGATAAAGGTTGTCACGCGGAGAACGACTTAAATGAACTACGGGCCTCGACGCAGAGCCTAGTCCACTGGAAGACTACTGTGGTGGATCCCAAATACCGAAAGACGGAATGTAAAAGTTCTCACTATAAAACATCTAATGATTGTTTAGTCGAAACATCCTCTGGATAATTTTTCTCAAAGATATTTTCATGGCTATTTGATGTGAATGGGTACCAATGAGTTGCAAAGGAAATTATTGTGCTTGTGGGTTATATGTGTATACACACTCACACACACACACACACACACACACACACACACACACACACACACACACCAGATACAGGAATATAAAACCAACCTACTATAAAGAATGCCGTCAGACTCACTAGGTACCGTTCCGATTACGATCTAATGTTTAATACGCGCATGATTCCAATCTATTTTACCAATGTACTCGAAATACGTTTACTATAGTGTCTCCACTTGCTCCGTCTAATGTCGAATTCTCAGGGCTGACATCTCAGATACTGAGTACATTCTACAACGTTCAGTAGCAAAAACCACCGCAGACTTCCCTACCACTCTCCTTAAACATAATCAGACTTTAATAGTACTATTACAATAGCGTAATTCAAACTATCTCGTTAGTCGTAGCTCACTGGGCGGCTTTGTTGCTGCTCGGAATTGTTACAACAGGGCAGAGCTGCCGCAAAGTTTTCGTTCCTCTGCTTCGTCTCGGCAGACCAATGCTGGAGCTCTCTAGTGGCAAATACGCCCTCCTTTTTGAGACGTTTGCTACCCTTCGCAGTAGTTAAAATCCTTCACAGCATATAGGTCCGAAGTTGTGATCTTGCTTAAGTCGAACAACCTATGCCAGTGTTCCCAAATTTCTTGCTGTTCTGAACGCCAACGAGCACTAGCAATCAGCTACTCTGTCGCCACAACAGAACACACATGCTTTCGGCCTCACTTTCGGCAAAACAGGCAAATTACTTTTTCTTTCATCGATCGTCCGCTCATGGATATCAGAGACTCCAACTAACACAGCTCCCTACTGAACTCTCTAGTGAAATGTACTAGGTCGCTCCTAGCAAAAATGTTCCTTCCCCTCACTCTCTAAAAAACTCTGCAGAAGCTAGACATTTAACCCAGAATACTGATGTTGAGACTTGTGGTCAAGAACGTCATAATTAAAAATTTTTGTAGTAAAATCTTCTAAAAAATTATAGTCTTCTTGTAGCTGTTAATCGTCGTTTATTGATGAATCAAGGTAGAACCTGCTTGACGATAATGAATCGCCTCTGCAGCTTAAATCTACAACAACACACATACGAATTAGAGGCCATTAAGTGAAAAAAATCTAATCGTGCCTGCCACGAAGGAAATAGAAAAGTACTCAGTTGGCTGGATTACATTAAGCTATTAAACCAATACGACCTCCCAGCGTTCTATAAGGCACGCATCCTGGCATCATCAGATGCAATAGATGTTGAAAGATCCAGCAATAATCTTAAATGATTACTGGTCATCACTGTGGGATATTTTAATTTGTATCTAAAAAGCAGGGCGGATAAGAGGAAGAACACGAAACTGTGGAATCAGAATCCCGCAAGTATAGTACGGTAGCAATTTACCACTGTTGAACTCCTGAGTGTTCTTAGAAAAATAGCTGTCTCGGCTGCGATGAAGAAATTTTAACATTGTGCACAGATGCAGCTGCTAGTGTCATGGCGGAAACTGACGCGGCCATCTTCGGATGTCAATTTCATTTTTAAAAAGACTCCTAATCTTTGAAAAATTACTGCGGTCTTACACAACTCCCACGCCCTTCACTAACATCTAATACTACTCGCGAAGTTGGTACACCCGACTACCCGTGTCAGTTTCTATTGTGACCTACTAATGACTGCGTCTCCACACGATGTTACTATTTCTTCATCTAAGACGAGATAGTTGTTTTTTTCTTTCTAAGGAGCTCAACACTGGTAAGTTGCTACCGTACTATAATTACGGGATGCTAGTGCCACAGTTTCGTGTTCTTCCTTTTATCCACCCTATTTCTCAGGTCCACAACAGAATGTCCTTCAGTGATGACTCATAATTATCTAAGATTATTGATGGGACTCTCAACTTCCATTGCATTTGACGATGCCAGGATATGTGCCTTACAGTAATCCAGCTAAGTGAATACTTTTCTATCTTCTTCATACTAGGCATTATTAGTTTTTTTTTTCACTTGACGACTTCAGGTTCCTACACATGTTGTTGTAGATATAACCTGAAGATGCGACTGACTATCGCAAAAGTGGTTGTACCTTGATTCCGCATTAAACGAGGATTAGCAGCTATAAGCGGTCTCTTTTTTCCAAAAAAATTTTAAAGAAACTCTTTTAAGCATACATAGACTAAGCTGCAGTTGGCCACCTAGAGAACTTACATGTTCACGAACGTTATGCCATCGCCTCTCTCCCCCTTGCCAGGATTCAAATCAGTTGCCTCCAAGCTCCACCGCAATAGGGTGCATTAGCAGTCCCAGACACGAAGACATGTTATTATTGAAGTTTTCATATTACATCCTCTTTAGTATACAGCTCTGAGAATATTGTCGTAGAATGTGAAACATATTATAGATGTGCTATCCAGCATAAGAATCAGACGATACTGGACCAACAGCGTCATTAACTGATTATCAAAGTAAACGAAATTTTCCTATTTATGACGCTGATGTGGGTAATATTGTTTTCTGCAAAGTGAATACAAGCGGTTTAGTGACTTCTGACAAACTGATGCTGTGACAGAAATAATGAGACGTTCGTAAGTGGCCGCAACCGTGTATCGCTGTACAATGTAGAATTATATTCAAATGTTTTAAAACGTAAAATGTATTATTTTCCACTCTGTATCACATCTTGAACAAAACTGTGAGTATAACGTTGAAATGTGTCTACTTAATATGTTATTATTCTCTAAACAGTTTGTTTCAGGAGGTGTTCGTGATAAAGTTCACACACACTCGCTCCTTTTTGCTGTGGATCATTAAGTCAGGGTTATTTATACCTACTTCCAATGTTCCAGGAGCCGGATGCGAGAAAGCTACGAGAAATAGAGGAAACTGACACATATCAGCGATTAAAGCATCTCACTAATTTTATAACTGACCTTACAACTGCTCAGTATGGACTATATTTGTGACGCAGCAAGCAGTAATAAGGGTAGAAGAGCGACTGCGTGCAATGCAATGACTCCGCATACACGGCAACCCGCTTTGCATTCCTGCTCATTCGGTTGCTTACCTGCAGCCGCAAACTACGACGCGACTGAACGGAGCAAATGATTATTCTAACTCTACATGTTCAGACACGTATGCTCCCTAATGCAACTACGGCACGGTGCGTAATGTGCATCGCAACTTGGAGTTTTAAGCGCATGTTCCTGGTGGTTATTCTGTAAGAAGCGTAGGTAAACTTTTCAGGTTACAAGATCAGTAGCTACACTCGATACATTATTCCTCGTAGGTTTACCTTCATTGTGATCGCAAAGTGTTCAGTTGTTGACTACAAGTGCGTTGGACACATCTCTGGAAGCAGTTCATCGTAGGAAACACCTCGTTTGTGCCACGATATGCATAACAGTATCACTGTAGACTCAAAGGTCATTGCCTCAAAATTGTTTTCCTTCCTTAAGCCTCAACCAGTAATTTCTTTTAGTGAAAATAACACAAAGACACCATATATCGTCACCACGCCTATGAATACAGAAAACGGACAAAATGTCACGAATGTTAAACTTTTCCCAATCTGATCAAACAACATTCTTCATAACCTTCAAAGATGCAGTATTCAGTGTGTCACTACAGAAACAGAGCTAGAAATTCAACTAAAAAATTACAGTTCATAAATACACCTGTAGCAACCTGCGTTACAACATTCCAAGCAAAAATACCACGAACTTACGGCCATATTATTTATTTTAGGTAAAATTTGACGATAATGGTAGATCACATCCTTCAGTATTCGTCGCGTCGTGTGTAGCATGAGCAATGGTCATATCACTGTTGATACTGCATGGCGTTCACTGGCGCGTCCTTCGTCTGCTGTATCGAGATGAAATTCTCAAGCAAAAAAACGTTCTATTTAACACAAACAACCACGAGCTCTTTCGTGGATATGTTTCTTGTAAACTTTTGCTGTTCCTGGCGGATAAGAAAGTGAAGTAAACTATATTTGCGGCATTTCTCGTAGACAAAATGAAATTTAAGAAAATAACGTTCCTTCGCATCATTTCTGTTGGTACGATGTGTCTGGTGGATTGATGCTTGCACAATATTCCGAAAGTCTCGTGTCTCATCTCATCTGAGTCACAAATTTTAACGTGTATCAGAACACGTCCTTCAACTCTGGGGAAGCCAAGTGAATAATACCGTAATCCACCATTGTTTGAAATCGCATTTTAACATGGTGACTCCCACTACCAATTAGACCATGGCAGAAGTGAACGAGACAGGAAACGAAAACTCTGAATATTGTAGAAAAAAATTAATTGTATGTCATTATAGAAAAATAAGAAATGCGTAGTGATTTCTGCCTAGTGTTTGCGGTCCTTCGGTATTATTAAAATTTTTCTTTTTGGTGGCACAAACGTAGTGAGTGATTTATAGAAATGTAAATGGATGTGATAAGCACAGTACACAAACCACCGAACCTGGTTTGTTCTCCAACGTTACCTCAGCTGGTCAAAGTTAATAAGTAAGCTTATCGTTTTAGCAAAACTGGGTGCCTTGAATGGTCATTTCAAATAATATGTGTTAGTATTAGGTCTTCATTATTATTATTCATTACTCTAATAAAATGTCCATTCTGGATCAATCAACTGCAGCAATAAAGGTACGCAATTGACTGTCTACATTTTTATTTGTGGATAATAATGTACAGGAGTTACAAGTTTGCTGTTGTCATCTCAGAAATTGTGAGATTAATTTCTCTATTACCTGCGCCCTGTAGATGCGCTGTTAATAAAATTAATAACCCTGGAACTCGAAGGGCTATTTTTCTCTGGGAACAGCTGGAACTATTGTTTCCACATATATTCGTGACTCCCGGTAGGTTATAGTATTAGTGATGTACGTATAAAGGAAATTGTAAGCTTGGACATCACAGCTAGATAATGCTTGTCCTACATTTAAATTAATATTTCAGTTATGTCTACCGTAAGTGTAGACGGCAATGAGAATGAAATCTTCACTATTGAAAAAGCCACCAGCGAGCGGCTACAGTGAAGAACTGTCGCCTTCGCAGCGCCAGACGGAGCCGATGGCTGGAAACTACCACGATTGGGCAGAGTTGTTTCTAGCGGTTCGTAACAGAGGAAGTACATCAGGATCACTCTGATCAGTCCCACCTACGCAGAAATGCTCTTAGTACTAGTCCAGGTGGTTAGGAGTTTACCTGAACGTTTGACAGTCAAGAACGACAGGGAGAATTTATCTGGATCTTAGTGCAACTACGAGGACAAATTAACACATAATATGATTCCTATATAAATATAAAATCATGTTAATACCGATAGATAAATATGCTTATAGGCTTTGTCTCATCCTTACCTGAACTTTAGAGTATCAGCTCCTTAGCAACCCACCAACTATCCATCAGAAATCTCTGATATGTTGGAATTGTGGCATCTTAGTTCTTAAAACTGTCTCCATTCACTTACACTACGATGACGTGTCAGTTGTGAAGAGCTAGTATGAAAAATAAATTTTCTAATGTGTTACTAAATCTGTTTACGAACTCCATATCATGTCATACAAAAATGCGCGCATTGCATAGAATGTGTTATTACTGGCAGTAGATGACTGATTCCCTTCCTTGTTTGGTGCTAGAAGAAAATGAAAGCTTTTGCTAAATCTCACTTTTTGTTTCCTATAAGATACAGTGAGATGACAGCATGTTGGTAGCAGTTTCACTCCTTGTTTGTGATACTGTGCAGCAGGCAGTAAAGATCTGAGGTTCATCAGAACTGAAAGGCGAGGGCTCTCGCGAATCACTTCGCCGACTGTACTTACGAGAGGACTTCAAAATCTTACAAATTGTTGAGGCAGGCCAGATACCCTTTGCTGAATGCTGCACTACACTTCAATTTGACAGAGATACATGTCACTGTATTTCAACATAGTTACCAAGCCTCTGTAAACAGCGTTGGAAACGTTCACTTACTCAACGGTGGAAATCAGCTTCTTGGTCACGGAATCATTCGAGAACCGCTATGTGAACGCGCCATTCTCCAAAAACTGCTATTCCTGCGAATCAGTTTCTTTGTCGACTGTGGTCGGCGTCTATAGCCTTCCTTCCCTATCAGCGTCACCGATGTGAGCACTTTGTCAAATCGTCGGCAATATTTCACTACCGTATGGCTGGACTCAATGTTGCCTTTGGTCCGCATGCTACCGGAATTTCACGCTGAATGTGTATGTAACTTAGTCGTTTTGTCAATAGAATTCGTACTGTCCCGCATTTTTCTGCTACGGAGTACGTTTCCGGTTGCCGTGCTATTTCAGCCTTACCTCTTATCCGCGCCGCAGCAGAACGGTGTATATGAGAAACTAAAGACATGTACCTACTTACGATAATACGACACTCTTGTTCCACAACGATTTTAGAGTGAGACAACATGTGTAATATACTTTTTGTGTGGTACACGAGTTCACTCACGGGCTCTGCCTTTGGCATTTGCTGACTGCAGTCAATAGTCATCATATACTTAACAACAACCCACAGTTCTGCCTTCCAATTGGATTAAATTTCTCGTAGAACCTTGGTCATTGCAACACTGTGAGAAGATTGTTGCACTGTTCTGCACGATCGCTCGTCATAGTAGCACTGTTCCGACGACTAGCTCCTCTCCCAGGAGTGGCAAGCAACGTTCATTCAAAAACTCGCTTCCCTGCTACCCTGCCCTGAGTGCTATTTGCCTCCCCCATTTTTAGAGGAAGCAGCATCCTCTCGTTCTCCTGTCATATGCGTCTTTCGCCGTGGAAAAAAATTTTTGTTTTTAGTACGGAGGCACCCTCGCAGTCACAGTCACTGCGTCTATACTCACGAAAAACATTTTTTGCTCTCATACAAGACTTTCTGATTTCAGAGGCTTTTAGAGTGCTTCCTCTCAATCAGATCTCCTCTTTCGTGCTGTCCTTGCTGCGTCGCTTTTCTACAGTTGCGGTGACACCTTTTGCTGCATCAACTAGTCTTCTGCCATCGACCTTCATAGAAACTTATAATATTACTGATGTTTAAAAAAAAGTATTATAAAACTTTTTTAAATCAACTCTGCTGGAGGCAAATCTCCTGAAATGCTAGAATGAAGCATAGAAAAATTTTAATTGCTTATTAATTGATTTGCATTCCGACATCCGGCATCAGAATCCCATCAGACGGACGAGAACCTTGATCGACGGCCTTCACATAGAGGCCAGTGACCGATCTCAAAACTACGCAGTTTGCGTAGTTACAGTACCCGGATACTGATAGAAAAGATCGCTAAAAGAGATCTCAGGGATGCTAAAATAAAACTTTAATAAAGTGAATACCAACTGAACACTAGTAGTGGTGAATTGTGGCCACCAAACAATTCGTCGGCAACTCTCCTTCGCAGTAGCCCGAAGAAGTTCTAAAATACAACTTAACAAACTGAGGTGTGACACTAATGGAAGAAGAAAGTAGGTTTCTTGATTCAAACACGGCTTTTAAAATAAATTTAACGTAAAACCAAAAGCCACAGGTACGAGAGCGACACTTGCATTTTATGAAACAGCCATCGAAAACAAAGGAGAGGGGGAGAGACAGAGAGAGAGAGAGAGAGTGAGAGAGAGAGAGCTCACAGCTCCTGCTTTTATATGGTGCAAAACAAATTACGAAGGCTGCCTTCAATTTGTTTTACAGAGCAATATATAAACATTATATATCGGAATAGCAAAAGATACATCCCCTATATTAAATCATGGCTCTTCCTCCTTACTTTACAGATTTATTTACTTAGAGAATATTTATTCATAATGTCTTTTAGCATTAATTAAACATCTGGGGCATAGTTAATTAAATATTCAGAAAGCAATATTTCATTGCCCCCTTGAACACTTGTTTGTTAATTTGTCCCTATAAATACAGAATAAGGGT
Source organism: Schistocerca piceifrons (assembly GCF_021461385.2). Taxonomy (NCBI): domain Eukaryota; kingdom Metazoa; phylum Arthropoda; class Insecta; order Orthoptera; family Acrididae; genus Schistocerca; species Schistocerca piceifrons. The sequence continues at coordinate 725,103,694 of NC_060138.1, forward strand.
TCAACTGTGGTAAGATTAGTATACAATGTGTTACAGAGGGCCGGCCAGTGTGGCTGAGCGGTTCTAGGCGCTTCAGTCTGGGGCCGCGCGACCGCTACGGTCGCAGGTTCGAATCCTGCCTCGGGCATGGATGTATGTGATGTCCTTAGGTTAGTTAGGTTTAAGTAGTTCTAAGTTCTAGGGGACTGATGACCTCAGATGTTGAGTCCCATAGCGCTCAGAGCCATTTGAACCATTTGTTACAGAGGAGTAAATAAATATCATACTCCAATAGAATCATTAATAAAATACACTGTCCACTTGGCAGTTCTTTTAGAGGAAATGTTTAGTACTGTACATGAAGTTTACAGTTCACTGTCTTCGTGTACCTGTTTCTTAAAGTCTGTTAAATGCATTTGTATTTATACAAAATGTTCATAAACTTTTAGTAAATATACCAAATTACTATATTACAGACATAAGTTCTTTCCGAGTTTGTTATCTTCTTTTGTTCTTTAGCCTATTTTCGCTTTTTTATTTTTCAAAATAATATTGACGGACTTGTCTGTAACTGCGAAACACGCGTGGCGAGTCTGATTGAAACATCACAACACTTTCAATTTGGCGTGCTCTATTGAGGAGCCGGCGGACTCGTCGGTTCGCGCGATGACTTCTGCCGGTGATTCCAGGAAACCCGCTGCCCAACAAGACGCCTGTCGTAGCTGGAACGTGTGCGAACGGCTCTGCTCCTGCTTGCTCCATATACGTGACGAATGGCTGCTGCCGTTGACACATAAAAATCAATACGAGGCAGTATCAGCTCTACAAAAATTAGTTTAATATCGCAGAGCTGCACTAGGAAAAAAATTTCATTAGTGCAACATATTTCGCTGTCATTATTGTCTTTCGTGTGCATTGTTCTTGCGATCCAGGTCTATCTTTAGGGAACTTTATTTCTCACTAGTTTGTAGTTTGCACCACTGTCTACAGATCATAGCGTATTTTCGAACAAAGTAATTCAAGTTCTTGTCCGCTGAGTTCGTCTACACACAATACTCATATATGTTTTTTAGTGTGGACAACAGGTATTTCGCAGCTCGTGGTCTCGCGGTAACGTTCTCGCTTCCCGAGCACGGGGTCCCGGATTAGATTCCCGGCGGGATCAGGAATGTTCACCTGCCTCGAGATTACTGGGTGTTTTTCTGTCGTGTCCATCATTATCATTGATCCCCATTACGACCGGAGGAAGGCAACCTCCACTAGGACCTTGCCTAGTACGGCGCTGCGGATCTCCTACATCGTACCCTACATTCTGTTCAAAAAATGTTCAAATGTGTGTGAAATCTTATGAGACTTAACTGCTAAGGTCATCAGTCCCTAAGCTTACACACTACTTAACCTAAATTATCCTAAGGACAAACATACACCCATACCCGAGGGAGGACTCGAACCTCCGCCGGGACCAGCCGCACATAGACTGCAACGCCCAAGACCGCTCGGCTAATCCCGCGCGGCTACGCTCTGTTACGGAGTATGGGACTGCATCTTCAACAGGCATTTCAGGAATGTCCCTGCAGAGTCAATGCTTAGAGTCGTTACGTAAAGGAAGTTTCAGTCAATGTATAATGGCAGAGTTTGTGTGTGGCGGAAATTAATCACGCTTTCACACGGTGATTGTTTATAGACGAGGCGATTTTTTACTTGTCCATTACCTTGCCAGAGCAATAATAGTTACAAATTCACTAAGTCACTTTTGTGTGCGCATACATGTGTCAACGCGCGTGTACACATCGAAGACAAGTCACGTGCATAGGACTTCTCACCGCATAGGCTAGCATGCAGTTCACAACGGGAAATTTGACATATACACTGTTCATTTCGCGTAACACTTATTTAGTTCATACACTTTGGATTCGCAACGTCACTAACTCTAGTGTCCTATTGCGACCATTGTACGCCTGTTCTCGTCTCAATTTCCACACTCACAAATAATTGAGTCCCTTTTTCTTACGCTCATAAGTCTGTTCGTTTCCTGGATCGCATTTACTTTTTGTACAAATTAACTGACATAGTTTTTACATTTGTCTTTCTTACAAGTGGCGTATTTTATATGAACAATATGCCATTCGTACTTTTTTTGTATATTAGCCGTGTCTGTTAGAATGAGTTGCTCGTGGTCTGATGTTCACAAAATTATTTACTTCCCTATTTTTACATTTCATAGACTGAGTACCAGTACCTAGGTTATTGTCTTGTTACCATGTACCGAAGAAATACCCCTCTTCTAGGTATGGATCGGCAAAGGGCAAAGAATAAACAAAATCCAAACAGCACAGACCGCGATCAGGAAATAAAACATGCCTCCGAAATCGCATGTTACCAAAATCTAAACTCCTGTTCTGCAAACAACGAGACTGGTCTCACATCTTTTAACATATAATGGATTATGCTGATTAAATTTTGTCAGTATAGCTTTGCATAGCAATTCCCTACTTCAAAATAAATTCATATCAATTCATTTCTCATTACCTAGAGTCACTTATGTAAGTAGGCTGTTTAGGTTTTTATCGGTAACGCCACGTAGCGCTCTGTATGAAAATCACTGGCTGTGCTATGTGCAGTCTGTGGCTGGTTTGCATTGTTGTTTGCTATTGTAGTGTTGGGCAGCTGGATGTTAACAGCGCGTAGCGTTGTGCAGTTGGAGTTGAGCCGCCAGCAGTGGTGGATGTGGGGAGTGAGATGGCGGAGTTTTGAGAGCGGATGATCTGGACAGAGACAGTAAATTTGTAAGACTGGATGTCATGAACTGCTATGTATATTATGACTTTTGAACACTATTAAGGTAAATACATTGTTTGTTCTCTATCAAAATCTTTCATTTGCTAACTATGCCTATCAGTAGTTAGTGCCTTCAGAAGTTTGAACCTTTTATTTAGCTGGCAATAGTGGCGCTCGCTGTATTGCAGTAGTTCGAGTAACGAAGATTTTTGTGAGGTAAGTGATTCGTGAAAGGTATAGGTTAATGTTAATCAGGGCCATTCTTTTGTAGGGAATATTAAAAGTCAGATTGCGTTGCGCTAAAGACATTGTGTGTCAGTTTAAGTACAGTCATTTATAATTTTTCTAAGGGGACGTTTCACTTATTACAACATAAACATACTTTCATGAAAACACATAAAAAACATCCTAACTTCTACTTATATTCAGCATATACTTGAAACTAAAATATAATTACTGCTTCTAATGTCAAATATTCTTCACTGTGCAGTACACTTTCATAGTACGACAGGTTCAGCATAAAGCTTGAAAAAGTGTATACATTCACAATACAGAGTAGATAAAATACACTCCTGGAAATTGAAATAAGAACACCGAGAATTCATTGTCCCAGGAAGGGGAAACTTTATTGACACATTCCTGGGGTCAGATACATCACATGATCACACTGACAGAACCACAGGCACATAGAACAGGCAACAGAGCATGCACAATGTCGGCACTAGTACAGTGTATATCCACCTTTCGCAGCAATGCAGGCTGCTATTCTCCCTTGGAGACGATCGTAGAGATGCTGGATGTAGTCCTGTGGAACGGCTTGCCATGCCATTTCCACCTGGCGCCTCAGTTGGACCAGCGTTCGTGCTGGACGTGCAGACCGCGTGAGACGACGCTTCATCCAGTCCCAAACATGCTCAATGGGGGACAGATCCGGAGATCTTGCTGGCCAGGGTAGTTGACTTACACCTTCTAGAGCACGTTGGGTGGCACGGGATACGTGCGGACGTGCATTGTTCTGTTGGAACAGCAAGTTCCGTTGCCGGTCTAGGAATGGTAGAACGATGGGTTCGATGACGGTTTGGATGTACCGTGCACTATTCAGTGTCCCCTCGACAATCACCAGTGGTGTACGGCCAGTGTAGGAGATCGCTCCCCACACCATGATGCCGGGTGTTGGCCCTGTGTGCCTCGGTCGTATGCAGTCCTGATTGTGGCGCTCACCTGCACGGCGCCAAACACGCATACGACCATCATTGGCACCAAGGCAGAAGCGACTCTCATCGCTGAAGACGACACGTCTCCATTCGTCCCTCCATTCACGCCTGTCGCAACACCACTGGAGGCGGGCTGCACGATGTTGGGGCGTGAGCGGAAGACGGCCTAACGGTGTGCGAGACCGTAGCCCAGCTTCATGGAGACGGTTGCGAATGGTCCTCGCCGATACCCCAGGAGCAACAGTGTCCCTAATTTGCTGGGAAGTGGCGGTGCGGTCCCCTACGGCGCTGCGTAGGATCCTACGGTCTTGGCGTGCATCCGTGCGTCGCTGCGGTCCGGTCCCAGGTCGACGGGCACGTGCACCTTCCGCCGACCACTGGCGACAACATCGATGTACTGTGGAGACCTCACGCCCCACGTGTTGAGCAATTCGGCGGTACGTCCACCCGGCCTCCCGCATGCCCACTATACGCCCTCGCTCCAAGTCCGTCAACTGCACATACGGTTCACGTCCACGCTGTCGCGGCATGCTACCAGTGTTAAAGACTGCGATGGAGCTCCGTATGCCACGGCAAACTGGCTGACACTGACGGCGGCGGTGCACAAATGCTGCGCAGCTAGCGCCATTCGACGGCCAACACCGCGGTTCCTGGTGTGTCCGCTGTGCCGTGCGTGTGATCATTGCTTGTACAGCCCTCTCGCAGTGTCCGGAGCAAGTATGGTGGGTCTGACACACCGGTGTCAATGTGTTCTTTTTTCCATTTCCAGGAGTGTATAAAAGACAAAATACTTTGACATTTGAGCAAACATCCTTACTCAACATCTTTCTTCAGATCCTTTTTGTGATAATAAAACTTCTGGCCTGGTTCTTACCGGAATAATTATTTTGTTGATCGATCGGGCATCCCTCCGCCTGCCTTCACCACAGCTAATAGTGGACTGCTGTATGGCGAAAGGCAAGGCTCTACAATACGCCACTGTTTCATTTTCTGGAGGTCCTGTTGGCGACCTCCCTTTTGGAGGAATGGGTTGCTTGGCGGTAAGTTTTAACCAGTACGACTTCCATCCGGTAAACATAATCCTTAAAGACGTTAGGCTGTAATGAAAATAGCTGGACATATTTCTCGAGTAACGTACATAACCCCTTTTTCCGTTCGACCAAAAAGGTTTTCGCCTCATCGGATTTGCATCGTATGAGCAAAAAATCTATTTCGTTTTGCCCATTGTTCTTTAGTTCAGGTGCAAACTTCGAGTACTGTCAATGATCTTGCACTCGCAGCACTCTATTCTCAACAACTTTAACTTGGCGTAGTCTGCTGTATTTCACTACTTTTGTCTTCATCAGATTCAAAACAAACTCCTCACCTCATAGCTTTATACGGCATTTCCCATGCGGATGGTCGATCTTTACGTCCCGTTCCCGCATGAATTCCATGCCTACGAGACAAGACTCGGTTAAATTTTTCACGCCGAGAAACGTGCACTCATCCGCTCCGTTCTCGAATTCCATGTCTATCCAGGCCTGCAATGTAACAGTCTGGCCTCTGGCGCCAATATCATCAGTTACTATGCAGTTTTGAACTGGCAAAGTCGGAATCCTTACAGACTACGCTATTTTCTTAAATAAATTTTGAACAGCCGCCTATAAGTGCTCCGGGGGACTTTCAATGTTATTGTCTACCTCGTTAAACAGCACTTGGCGGATATCAGTCTCATCGTTATATCGGAGCGTGCTTATCTGTTCATTCAAACTATTGCCCCCATTTTGTCCCGCGACTGGCATCTGGTAGCTCGATACAGTCGCGTTTAGTTTTACGCCCCGGACGTTGTCGTTGGTGGCGCGTCAACCACTGTCCAGACGTCCTGATTATAGTTATTCTTGTTTTGGTTTACAGGCGTACCTGCCCTTGGTTATTTTGCAACCACTGATTATTGTTGGCTCGATTTCTATTGTAGTTTTGTCGGTCCCCGTTTCGATTATTTTGATAACCGGGATGGTATCGATTATTATTTCGATTCTCTCTTTGAAGAAAGCCTGTCCGCTTTGTGGATCACCATTGTTGTCGTTCTCATTTGCGTGTCGGATTTGCGACGTGCCGCCGATACTTCGCGACCAACCGTGACGGCTACTACTGTGGCCGTGGCCTTTATTATTCGTGGACTGCGAGTCATTGTTGCCAGTGCTGCTTTTCCCATCTTTTCGCATTAGGTCCATGGTATCCAGCACTGACAAAAAGTGTTCAAGGTCAAAATCAGGGACTGTTATTAACTTTGTCTTCAAGGTGCGTAATACATCTTTGTGTGCGACCGGCTCGTCTCAGTATCTCATTAAATTAATTTAGTTTTCGAAATACTTCCTAAGTACGCCCTGCTTTGGGTTGCAAATTTCTGGGCTGAAGACCTGTTCTCTAGGGCGTTCTTGTTTGCCCACTGACCAGTACTTATCAAGAAAAGCCTTTTCAAATGGTTCATAATGTATACAGTTCTCCGCGGCTTCGGTATCGAGCACTGACAAAAAGTGTTCAAGGTCAAAATCAGGGACTGTTATTAACTTTGTCTTCAAGGTGCGTAATACATCTTTGTGCGCGACCGGCTCGTCTCAGTATCTCATTAAATTAATTTAGTTTTCGAAATACTTCCTAAGTACGCCCTGCTTTGGGTTGCAAATTTCTGGGCTGAAGACCTGTTCTCTATGACGTTCTTGTTTGCCCACTGATCAGTACTTATCAAGAAAAGCCTTTTCAAATAGTTCATAATGTATACAGTTCTCCGCGGCTTCGGTAGCCCGTATGACACCGTCTCCTTGTATATATGAGGCAACTAATCATGTTCTCTGCAGCTCATTCCATGACCTAGACAATAGGTTGCGGGATGATCTATATGAACTACGGGATGGACTTGTCTTTTGTCTGGGATAAAGACCCGAAATTGTCGGTGTTTTAAGAGGCTTTCTTCCTGAAAGATCTCAGGAAGTATGGCCCTGGGCTTTGTAGACCTGCATTGCAAGCATTCTGTATTTGCGTATCGGCAGTCGGTGCTTCGTCTCGCCCCTTTGAAAGGTCGTGGTGTATCATGTGCTTTATGTGCTCATTTCCCACCGGAGCATTTGGTTTGTCGTGCCGAGTTCAGCCATTGCTTCGGTCCCAGCGCGTCGTATTGCGCCTTTCTACACCGAATTTGTTTGATGGATGTAGTTCCATGGACAGTCTGTCGGCAGTTGCGTTAATTCATTAATCGTGTCTTCCAGCGCCTTCTGTGCTGATTGTATTGTTTCCACTTCTTTTGACAGTTTGGAAACGGTTTCTGGTAAATCCTTATATGCCTCCTGTAGGCTGGTAATTTCGAATGCTATCGTTCCTAAACGAGCGTTTAATAGTTTTTCTAGTTCCTCATTTACCTGAGTGAAAATTTGAGTAACCAATCGTTTTTCACGTTCAGCCAATATATTACTTATTTGAGATATATCTTACGGTTGATGGTCGGTATTTGTGAAGAATATTTCTTAAATCTACTTTTAATATAGGAAAGAAAGATTAAGTTCTAATATCGGAGCGCTCGGACTGGTATTGGAACCACCGGTTTCCCAAATTCTAGTCCAATGTGCTACTCTCTGCAATACTTAACTCGGTAAATTTGCTTAAGTCGTTACTTTGTTTTGACATTATTATCAGTGTTCTGCCAAAAGGCAGGTTTTCACATGGTAGTTCTCCAGTCCGGTCTTCTGCCATCCTCTTCAGGTCTGCATAATTTCCTCTTCCCTTTATGTCTTCTATCATCTTGTATCTCCTTCTTCCTCTGTCTTCTCTCACAAACCAATCCTTCCAAAGCATCTGCTAGCAAGCACTCCCTTCTCAATGAATGTCCCAACCAGTTCTTTTTCCTTTCTTTTACAACCTTCAGCAGACATCTTCTCTCACCAACCCTTTCCAATACTCTTTCATTACTCACTCTTTCCATACAGCTTATTCTCTACATTCTCCTCCACATCCACATCTGTTTTGACAGATACATACAAACAATTGACGTTCCTGTAAGCCACTGGAGTGTTCAGGTTTCCTTTAATGTACCCCACCACTATCGTTTTCCTCTTGCATATAGCGCGAAACATCATCCCTCATACTTCCAAACAACCTGTGTCGGCCGCGCGGGGTAACCTTGCTGTCTAGGCGCCTTGCTACGGTTCGCGCGGCTCCCCCCCGTCGGAGGTTCGAGTCCTCCCTCGGGCATGGACGTGTATGTTGTCCTTAGCATAAGTTAGTTTAAGTTAGATTAAGTAGTGTGCAAGCCTAGGGACCGTTGACCTCAGCAGTTTGGTCCCACAGCAATTACCACAAATTTCCAAATTTTCCAATCGGGTTCGGTTACTCCTTGCTTCACAGCGCTCTCCCAAACTCTGACATAAGACCTAAACATTGCTTATCTCAGCCGTCCAATTAAATCTTTATTCAAGAGAATTTCAAGCAATATGCTAATTTTTAATATCACTCCAGACACCGCATTTAGGGTATTTCCCTCTCCACTTTACTGGCTATCCAGATGTGACTAATAAACTATTATATTGCAATACATAGCAATTTCGTAAATTCAATCATAACAAAATATCATTCTTAATAGAATGTGCCTAACCTGTACTTTGTGGTATGAATGTGTGCGCCTCCCTCATATGGACCTACTTGTCTTTTACCTGAAGAGCACTCACCTCCACTTCCCGTCCTGCATCTTGGCAGTGCAGGAATGATAGCCACCAACTGTTTCTTGTACAAACATGAATCAACTACAGAAGAATGAAAAGATTGGCAGACCCATAACCGGTAGAAAATCAACTTCGGTTGTGGAGAAAAGTAGGAACAACCGAGGCGACACTGACACCACGAATTATCTTTCAAGACAGACTGAAGAAACGCAAACTTATATTTTTAGCGCCTGTAGACTTGCAAAATTCTCTTGACAATGTTGAATGGATTTTACTCCTCGAAATTGTAATATTATGAAAGATAAAATACAGGGAGCGAAATGTTATCTATAATTCTACTGGAACGAGGCTGTAGTTCCAAGAGAAGATGAAAGGGAGGCAGCAGAAAGGGGTGCGATAGTAATGTAGCCCATCCACGAAGTAGGTTGTATGGTGACTATAAATGTAAGTATAACGGGTAATCAAATGACGCTGAGAGATTAGGATTACGAAAAGAGAAAGAGAAACCAGAACACAACTCAGCACAGCATTTTCTTTGTTGCAGTAGCTTTTAATAGAAAAGCAGTACATCGTTGTTTAAATAAATATGTAGCCTATGCCTGTCCAAATGTTTATTAGAGTATCGTGTAAAAATCTGAAGTGAATTAGTCAAGACCTTTCCGAGACGTGTTCGTCTAAATATTTATTATAGTGCAAAAATTTGATCTAAATTTGTGAAGAACGAGATTTTGGCTCTGAATCTTTCCTCTTTATTTATAATGAAACAATATGTTACTTATTTCCGTCCGAACTTTCACTAGAGTATCGCGTAAAAATTTGAAGTAAATCGATCAAGAACTTTCCGAGACTTTCGCCATTATTATACACATATTTGTATATCATACGTATTAAAGAGTTGTAGCTTATGTTTGTCTAAACAAATTAAACTACCGTTTGAAAATTTCAAGTAAATGAGTCAAGAGGTTTTCGAGATTTTTACTGACATTTCCCCTTTTTATAGTATTCAAGAACATTTCCGGATTTGTAATAACTTTCCCCATTATATCGTGTACACGTATTTATATACCACATACATTAAAAAATATGTATCCTATGTCCGTCTGAAAGTTAATTGGAGGACTCGGTAAAAATTTGAAGTAAATCGGTCATGAACTTGTCGAGAATTTTGCTAACAACTTGTCCCGTTTATAAAGAAAATATATGTTTATCTACCATACCTATCAAGAATCATGTAGTCAATGTCCGTCCGAACGTTATTAGAGTATCGTGTAAAAATTTGAAGTAAATCAGTGAAGCAGTTTTCTACATTTTTGGCAACAACGTTAAAGGCCGACTTGTCTTTGTATAGTACCATATATTTTAAATATACATTTGCATTACACATGATTTAAAAAATTGTATGCTATGTCTGTCCGAAGATTTATTAAATTATTGCGTAAAATTCTGAAGTAAATCGGTCAAGAACTTGCCGAGATTTTGGCTAACAACATCTTCCGTTTACTGTGTATAGTAAATATATATTTATATAACATATGATGCTTATGTTCGTCTGAATGTTTATCAGAGAATTGCATAAAAATTTGAGGTAAATTGGTCAAGTACTTGTTGAGATTTTTGGTAACAACGACGTATCTATATATAGTAGCAGAGATTAGGCAAGCCTGGAGGCATAGCGTAGTGATTAACACAGCACTTTCAATGTGTAGAAAGACGCGGGTTCGAATCTTGTTACATGCTTTCAGTTTTCCAATTTCTGTATCTCATGAAGATGACTGTGATGATTGTTTTTATTCAGTAATTTGTTTTAAATGTAAGGTTTCCTTTCTAACAGGGTTCCGCGTGATTTTCATCAAGTAACTAGGTTTGAAGACATAGCAGCTCACGTAGCCAGTGTGATGAAATTACAGTTTGCTTTTAGCGCTCAAACTGAAAGTTTTTCGTTTAGAGTTTTCTCTTTGAGATTAGCTTTAATCTACTCGCCGTGGACAAAGCGAGCGTAATTAATAGTTCTGCTGCAGATTGTTGATCGCTGTTTTCTCGGGTACATTGCACATCACGAGTTTAGGACATGAGAGTAAATTCAGGGCTACAAAATGGGTCATCTGCCGCAGTAAAGTCATCGGTCACTTAACGTCAGCTATCGACAAACCATCTCGTGTTCCCGTCACACCCGACTGCGGACGGTTCTCGCATCACTCCGCTTTACACGTGAAGTGACAGCCCTTATGATGAGACCAGCCGTGTTTGTGCGTCATCTATAAACATGCTGTAACTGGCTGCCGATGTGGCAACACTGGAGCGACAGGCGCCAATCAAAAAGTTTTAAAACAGTCTCCTTCAGAAGATGTAGGACTTAAAATTGCATCATCTAAAGTCAAAGTGGGAGTCGTGTACTATGTTTAATACAAGTCATGTATTTATGTAAATACTTTATATAAAAGTAGTAGCCGTCTGCTATAGGTCCTTGTATTAAAATTTTCATTTTTTTTTAAATATCACGTATTTGACGCAGGATACAACAATAGACAGGGTGGTCCATTGATCGTGGCCGGCCGGAGTGGCCGAGCGGTTCTAGGCACTTCAGTCTCTAAAAGCGCGACCGCTACGGTCGAAGGTTCGAATCCTGCCTCGGGTATGGATGTGTGTGCTGCCCTTAGGTTACTTTGGTTTAAGTAGTTCTAAGTTCTAGGGGACTGATGACCTTAGATGTTAAGTCCGATAGTGCTCAGGACCATTTGAACCACCAATGATCGTGACCGGGCCAAATATCTCACGAAATAAGCGTCAAACGAAAAAACTACAAAGAACGAAACTTGTCTAGCTAGATGGCGCTGCCATAGGTCAAACGGATATCAACTGCGTTTTTTTAAATAGGAACCCCCATTTTTATTACATATTCGTGCAGTACGCGAGGAAATATGAATGTTTTAGTTGGACCACTTTTTTCGCTTTGTGATAGATGGCGCTGTAATAGTCACAAACGTATAAGCACGTGGTATCACGTAACATTCCACCAGTGCGGACGGTATTTGCTTCGTGATACATTACCCGTGTTAAAGTGGAACGTTTACCAATTGCGGAAAAGGTCGATATCGTGTTGCTTTATGGCTATTGTGATCAAAATGCACAACGAGCGTGTGCTATGTATGCTGCTCGGTATCCTGGACGACATCATCCAAGTGTCCGGATCGTTCGCCGGACAGTTACGTTATTTAAGGAAACAGGAAGTGTTCAGTCACATGTGAAACGTCAACCACGACCTGCAACAAATGATGATGCCCAAGTAGGTGTTTTAGGTGTTGTCGCGGCTAATCCGCACATCAGTAGCAGACAAACAGCGCGAGCAACGGGAATCTCAAAAACGTCGGTGTTGAGAATGCTACATCAACATCGGTTGCACCTGTACCATATTTCTGTGCACCAGGAATTGCATGGCGACGACTTTGAACGTCGTGTACAGTTCTGCCACTGGCCACAAGAGAAATTACGGGACGATGACATATTTTTTGCACGCGTTCTATTTAGCGACGAAGGGTCATTCATCAACAGCGGTAACGTAAACCGGCATAATATGCACTATTGAGCAACGGAAAATCCACGATGGCTGCGACAAGTGGAACATCAGCGACCTTGGAGGGTTAATGTATGGTGTGGCATTATGGGTGGATGGATAATTGGCCCCCATTTTATCGATGGCAATCTAAATGGTGCAATGTATGCTGATTACCTACGTAATGTTCTACCGATGTTACTACAAGATGTTTCACTGCATGACAGAATGGCGATATACTTCCAACATGATGCATGTCCGGCACATAGCTCGCGTGTGGTTGAAGCGGTATTGAATAGCATATTTCATGACGGGTGGATTGGTGGTCGAAGCACCATACTATGGCCCGCACGTTCACCGGATCTGACGTCCCCGAATTTCTTTCCCTGCGGAAAGTTCAAGGATATTTGCTACCGTGATCCACCGACAACGCCTGACAACATTCGTCAGCGCATTGTCAATGCATGTGCAAACATTACGGAAGGCGAACTACTCGCTGTTGAGAGGAATTGCAGGTATTGCCAAATGCATTGAGGTTGACGGACATCATTTTGAGCATTTATTGCATTAACGTGTAATTTACAGGTAATCACGCTGTAACAGCATGCGTTCTCAGAAATGATAAGGTCACAAAGGTACATGTATCACATTGGAACAACCGAAATAAAATGTTCAAACGTACCTGTTGTTGTTGTGGTCTTCAGTCCTGAGACTGGTTTGATGCAGCTCTCCATGCTACTCTATCCTGTGCAAGCCTCTTCATCTCCCAGTACCTACTGCAACCTACATCCTTCTGAATCTGCTTAGTGTATTCATCTCTTGGTCTCCCCCTACGATTTTTACCCTCCACGGTGCCCTTCAATACTAAATTGGTGATCCCTTGGTGCCTCAGAAAATGTCCTGCGAACCGATCCCTTCTTCTGGTCAAGTTGTGCCACAAACTTCTCTTCTCCCCAATCCTATTCAATACTTCCTCATTAGTGATGTGATCTACCCATCTAATCTTCAGCATTCTTCTGTAGCACCACATTTCGAAAGCTTCTATTCTCTTCTTGTCCAAACTATTTACTGTCCATGTTTCACTTCCATACATGGCTACACTCCATACAAATACTTTCAGAAATGACTTCCTGACACTTAAATCTATACTCGATGTTAACAAATTTCTCTTCTTCAGAATCGCTTTCCTTGCCGTTGCCAGTCTACATTTTATATCGTCTCTACTTCGACCATCATAAGTTATTTTGCTCCCCAAATAGCAAAACTCCTTTACTACTATAAGTGTCTCATTTCCTAATCTAATCCCCTCAACATCACCCGACTTAATTCGACTACATTCCATTATCCTCGTTTTGATTTTCTTGATGTTCATCTTATACCTACGTTCTGCATTTTTAACTTAAAAAGCTAACTGTTACCAACTGTTCGTCTAAAATTGTGAGCCATATGTTTGTGACTATTACAGCGCCATCTATCACAAAGTGAAAAAGGTGGTTCAACTAAAACATTCATATTTCTTTACGGACTACACGAATATGTAATAAAAAATGGGGGTTCCTATTTAAGAAAACGCAGTTGATATCCGTTTGACCTATGGCAGTGCCATCTAGTGGGCCAACCATAGCGCCATCTGGTTTCCCACTTCAAGCTAGACAAGTTTCGTTCTTTGTAGTTTTTTCGTTTGACGCTTATTTCGTGAGATATTTGGCCCGCTCACGATCAATGGACCACCCTGTATAGAATGCTACTTTTATATAACGTATTTACGTCGTACACCTTCTAAGTAAGACGGTTATAAAAGCGTCGAAATCATGGTCAAGATTTGATGAAACTGTATTTTACAACTGGTTGGCTGTTACTTCTAATGTACTGAAGCTCTTGCATGCGCAGTTGCTGAAGCACAGTTATGTTTAATATCTTGAAATATAAGTAACATAACAAGGTAATCAGCAGGAATTGCAGGGTGTGAGGTAACGGGCGAGTTGTGGCGCCCTGAGAGTGTTCTACGTTCAGAGTTGGTGTGGCCGCGCGGCAGGCCGCGGCCGCACTATGCCGAGCATCGGCCGGAGCAAGAGGGATAGGCGCAGCGAGTGGTCCAGGCCGACCGCGTAGCTGGGAATTCCGTGTTGACGCGTTGTCGAGGACTGTGCTTTGTGTCGACGAAGGAGATGCGTATGCCGGGAGTGCCAAAGATGGCGGACTTTGTGACACCATAACAGCAGACATTTCACAGCTCATGTAGAAATTAATAATAACCAGATGAATCATGATACCTTAAAAAGAAACATGTACATTACCATTATTTGCACGGCGATTCTGATGGTGTAATAAGATTTTCAATGTCTTTATCAGTTTAAAGTTTAGTATCTGACTGTAAAGTATACAAGTAACATCCAGCAACGAATTTCCAAAATCTAAACCGTTCATCCGATTTTGTCAGTCGACGTGTCTTTAGAAAGCTATTAGTGTAACCCTAAATTGGTATGAATTACAGGCATGTAACTTGAATAGTATATGAGTTATTGGAGGTCGTGGTCGATTACTATTAATCGAGTCAGGCCATAAGTACTCCACAGTGACACGAAAAAAAGGTAGCAGCATGCTTATAAGTGCATTTATTCGTCTATGTCTTTGTTTATATCCGATATATACTATTCATGAACAAATTGGTCAAATATTTACTGTTTTTTAGAAAGCACAGGGACATTAGGCTACTGGCCTGCTTTAGTTTCTATTCCTTTGATATATGTTTCTTTAATTTGTTCCTGGATTTAATAATGTGTATTTATGGTCCAGCCGTAGGAATATTTAACTAATTTCTAGTTATTTAGATGTAAATCCAGTATTTTATATGTGTTTCAATATATTTGTGAGTGTGCGTTGGCTTGGAGAAATGGTAGGAGCGCTCTAGCGAATCACAGCGCTCGTTAATACGGAAACTGGATGGAAGTGGAGGAGTAGTGCTGGATAGGACTGAGGGAGTGCTAGACGGGAGGCGCGACGGACAGTCGTGGGGATATAGTTGGAGAGTGGAGCAGTTTGCGCGTGGTCGCGGGAGGTAGAAATATTTCGTAGTGCCGACTTGTGCACTTCTGAGATTTCCATGGCTTCTGCCATAGTATACGTTTGGAAGTGAATATCTCGTGAGATGTGTTGTTGTTCACAACTAATTACGTGCATTAGGAATCTATTGTTTCCCTGTTATTCAACTTATACTTTATTTAATTGCTGGACCATCGACACCAATAAGTGTTTTGCCGAAATATACCACATTCTCAAAAGTACTTCTACTATCGCACTCATCATTTAAAGTCGTTGAGATAGTACCTGCAGATATTATTTAATTGCAATCTTTCATTTATAAATTTATATGTTACTTTCCTAATTCGCAATTGCGGAGTGATAGAAACCACCGACCATTCGATTCGTGTGTGTATTCTTACTGTATACTGTAGAATCAGCAGTATTTGGCCTGTAGTGCAGTAACCACGTATCCCAGCCCCTAGACAACGAAACCAGCCAAAACTTTTAATATTGCGACTCTGAGTCACAGTGTACGTAGTTGAGGGCCACCCCGTCACACAATTTCATTTATCATTAGAAAGCCCGCAGGATGCAGCTTTGAACTTTCTCTTTGGAGGAGAGGTGGTGTGGCGCCACTCCATGCATTGACGTTGATTTTCCTATTTCATGTGATGAACCCACGATTCATCATCTGTGCCGATGTTCGAAAAAAAGTCACGATCAGCATTGTAACGCGCAAGTAATTCCGCGCAGATGGCCCTGTATGGTATTCTGTGGAGTGGCGAGGAATCCAGCAGACACACTGCTTTGAGTACCCCAACTGGTGGACGAATGTGTCAGTACTTCCGACGGAGATGTCCAGTTGTGCAGTGAGGTGTTTGTGATCCGTCGATCACCTCGAATGAGAGTGTCCGCACATCCCAACACTGCTGGCTCACAGCTGTGTGCAGCAGGCCTGCAAGTGGGAGATCGGACAGGCTTGCGCCAGCCTCGTTGCGATGACAGGCACTTCCCTCACAATGTTTCTGTTCACTGGCACCTCTCCCCAGACACACTGCAGGCGCCTACGCATATCTGTAATGCTCTGGATTTCCATCAAAAGAAACTCAAGGACAGCTCTTTGATTGGAATGAACTTCCGTTACAGAAGCCATTTTGAAGGCTACCTATAGCACCGCCACCTGTAGGAACTACTTGAAATCCAAACTGGACGAGAAAAAAAATGTGCTGCATTACTTATTGAACGTCCCTTGTATTAGAGAGGGTGTGGAAGGAAAACCTTAACAAACAATAGTTCTCAAGATATTAATTTAACATACGTATTTTTTTAGTTTACACAATAAATCACTTTTTCTTACAAATATACTTAAATCGCAGTTAACGTTGTTTTGCAGCATAAATTAGTTGCATTTTATTCTATCACATTCTTATTCATTTTAATATTTTTTTGTAATATTTGTTGCAAACAGCAATGTTGTGTGCATCTGCTAAGCTCTCGCCTTCTGTAAAATTACAACTATAATTCCATCTACTTCTAGTTCACCTCTACAATCAAGTACTATCCCTAACCACACGCATGCTGTTTAATATACGAAATCCCATGTAATAAGTACATGAACAGTTTCAAATCATTCTAATTTGGAAAATGCGCATGGTTATCATATCCTGCATCCCATTCTCCAATAAACTGATACTTTCTCTTTATTATTTTCAACAGCTTCTCCAAACTTCAAGCAGTAGTCGACGTTTTACAAAGTTCCTCTTCAGTAGATAGTATTCAGTATCATGTGAATTTCTGCTTACCATCTTCAAAACTAGCAAGAAAAGTAAACACACTACCAATCATTTCAGGTCATTTCACTGGATACAGACAATATCTACTTGTAATTTGTTGGACAATGTCTACCAGTTGTGAACATCATGTTCACCAATCTTCATCATCTTCCTCTTATTTTTCCCCATCTTCCTCAGTACAGTTTTTCTCTCCTTCACCTCCAAGATCTCCACCTTCTGCTTTGACAAATATATTTTTTTTTTCTTTGGATTTAACATCATCGTTGTCAGTCATCTCCCTCTTCTTTTAGAACAGCTGTCCCTCTTGAATCAGCCTCTGAGAAATGGGACTGGTGAGAAGCTGAAGTGCATGGTTGTTGAATCGCTTCTTTTCCTCTCACAAAACCTGCACAACTTTTTATATCCAACATTAGGCACAGCTGGATTAAGACTGAAAATTACGTTCTCTCCTATAATGATATGTATGTCATCGACTCTCAATAACGTTCCACCAGTTTTATCTAATGCATATACTTACAGCCCCTCTTTGAATTAACTTGTCTGTAGGAGTGATATCTTTGCTCATGTGCATTGGTAGCCTTCAGAATGCTGTTATGTAGCTCTTTTTTTAGGATGTTTGATTTTAAACAATAGTTTCTTTCTAGGTTCTCTCTAGTTTCTTTCTAGTTTCTTTCTAGGTTCTTACGTTGTGAATTATTAAATTGATCCATAGATATCTGCTAGTGAATCACCAATCATCCACACCTTTGATATCAGTTCAAATCTGAAGTCATTTTGTCTGCAGATTGAACAAAATGTAATACTGCAAGGTAACCTCCTGTCGCTCTCATAATTTTCTTTCATCATTCTTATCTGTCATCGTCATCGTATCATCGCCACCACCACCACCACCACATCATCATCTCCTCCTCCTCCTCCTCCTCCTCCTCCTCCACCTCCTCCTCCAGTATCTCTGCCTGTTGTATTCATAAAAACATTGTTTACATTAACTATATTTTGGTCGGTCTTTCCCTTACGGGCTAGCTGCTTCAGTCTCTGTGGCTGTTGAGAAATTGGTTTAAATACATCAACCTCAGTTTACCTATCTTGCAGCAACGTCAATTTCCTCCATATACGTTGTCGAGATTTCAACACACGTGGATCATTGCTTCCACCTTTTAGGGACAGTTTCTGTCGCAAGGGTGGTTTAAACGTCTGTCCGCTCCTCAGTTCTCTTTGACAAGGCTGTTGCCACAACGGATGTGATTTCTTATTCCAGAAGTCTTCGGCCGCCGTTGCTGTTGATTTTTATTCATAATTTAAGCAGTGGCTTTTGTTTCAACTCTGAATTAAATATATATAATCACAGTTTATGTGATGACTAGAGAGTTTGACCCATTGAATTAAATCCATCAAACACATTTCATCCAAACTTCATACCACGAGACAACCAGTCCTGGTTTACACGTCACAGAATGCACTAACTGTAGTCGTTGCTGCCATGAAGGCTCTTGCGTAAATTTCTACTAAGGTGTCTGAACCAGAACTAAGATTGCACTGTGCATTGTACTGGCAGATGCAGCGGAAGATTTCGTCCACGATTTCCCAACACAAGCCACATTCCTCACAGGTTTTTCAACTCGTGAATTACTTTTCTTCATAGGAGTGTCTGTGGCATTCCAATTCTTAATATAACAATAATATTTGTTAGCCGACATTGGGCTCGAAATGCAATGCAATTTCAAGTAGTATTGCAGTGCAATTTAGATTTGGCTGCCAAGTGTCGTATACAAAGATGTTACGATCAATGTAATGCACGTATTGCTGCATGAATTAGCTATGTAAGCAAAGATCAAATAATTTTATAAATGTATTATCACGTTTATTGCATTAATGTAATTAAAGTACACAAAGATAATTAGAACCCTGTAGAGAAACAACATATCTGCCAACACTGGAAACTACTGCATCATAATTGATTGGCTGGGGTGCTGCGAAGGGACTTTAAAAGGCAATTTACACCTCGTTATGGCAGACCAAGTAAAATTTATTAAAGTTGCACTACGCTTCAAAGTGACACAGATACGTGACATTGTTTTTCAACATAGTCACTAAGTCTTTGTAAACAGCGGCTGGAACGTTCTACCAATCGTTCAATTTCTTTACAATAAACATTCCCTGCTTGTCACGGAATCATCCGAAAATTGCTGTTTGAGCGTTGTCGTTCTCTGAAGATCTGCTGTTGTTTCGAATCAGTTCCTCGACTGCCTGGACACTGTTTTTTGCAGACGATGTCGATGACCTTCCTTCCCTATCAGCCTCACCGACATCTGTGCGGCCTTGGCAAATTTCTGGCACCATTTCACTACGTCTGGACGCGATGTGCCATTTGGTCCATACACAACCTAAATTTCACAGCAAATTTGTGTGCAATTTAGAAGTTTTGCCCACAAGAATCGTACTGCTTTGCGTAGTTCAACTTCGAACTAATTTTCCAGCTGCGCGCCAGTTCACTCCCACACTATGACGCACCTGTTATTATCGATACAGCGCTTATCGGTACTGCAGCAGCTCTTTGTCTGCAGGAAATCCAAAACATGAGCACTTATTTGTTTCATAAAAATATTAGAGGGTTGGAAAACAAAGTTAATAAGCTTATTGTATGCCTAGAAAACGTGGAAAATTCTCATGTGATATATGTTCTGTGTCTCTGAACATCATCTAACCAAGGGAATGAAGTTAAATATCATGGATTATAGATTTGCATCATTTTCCTGCAGAGTCAACATGGAAAAATACGTTGCAACGTACGTAAAAGCTGGGCACAAAATCAAAAATATTGAAAAAAAAGCAAAGCTTTGTGTTCCTCAGAAAACAGGGGCTACTTGTGGATTGATACTACAGAATGTGACTTCGTACGCTTTCCCGGCGTAATAAGTCTTGAAAGTCTCTTCGGGCTTGCTGTCGGATCCTAAAATCTACTCACTTCAATATTTAGGTAATCCAACTGGTCGCCATCTTCAGGAGTATGCTGCTTCTGCTGATGGGTCAAGCTGAGAACTGACGCCAGGCTGCAAATCGACGTCCTACATAGGCCACTGTACCGTACACGGTGCATGCGCCACCCATCACGGTTGCTGACCTCCAAGACTGGGCAGGTGGCGCCGCCCTTAGCAGAACACTAGTGGCAACGATATATCACGCTCATGGACGATATTCGAATACTCGGACTGGCCGCACCGAAGAAAGTACTGTTTTGATACGGGACACTAAAGGATTCCAAGTCCTGCTAAGAGGAAACCCATTATCTCTGTTAATTAAATTATCCACCAACCTAATTTCGATTTCCTCTTTATAGACGCTGTTCCAAAAACCAGAAGTGTTGGTGACTATCACAGTTTCGTCAAATTTCATACCGTGTCCCTCATTTAAGCAGTGTTCTGCTACTGCCGATTTTTCCGGCTGGTGTACCCTCGTATGACGGCAATGTTCCACACGCCTGTCATGAACTGTGCGAATCGAACGGCCGATGTAAGCCCTCCCACAATGACACGGAATTTTGTATACACCGGGTTTCCTAAGCCCCGAATCATATTTCACAGAGTCGAGTAGTACCCTAATCTGAGGTGGACGGCTCTTAATGTTAAAATTCATTAAAATTCTTCCAATCTTAAACGATATTTCCCAGCATAAGGAATAAAGGCCACCGATCTATGTTCCTCTTCATGCATCACCAGAGATGGTCCAAAATCCTTAGCCCTACTAATCTGCTTCTCAGAGTATCCATTTTCCTTAAAACAGCCATCAAATGCGCAAGTTCTTGGGCTGAGCTGTTCACGTCGGAAATGGCATTTGCTCTGCGTATCGACGCACGCGGACAGCTTAACCCAAGGATTTGCGCAGGACAACACCTTTCAGTAAAATTTATACAATTATAAAAATTCTGAAAACAGAAGCATAAGTGGGGTTGATGGAATTTAACATTAAGTTCTGAAAAGTTCTTCCGACGTTCTAATAAATGTCCTTAGTCGTATGTGCATTGCATCACGGGCACAGGGGTTTTTCTACACAGGCTAAAATATGCAATTTATTTAGAATATCACAGTCTGGATTCCAGAATATTTGCTCAACTGAGAACGCTGTTTATACAATCACTCATCAAACAGTAGAAGCCTTAAATAATAATATATCGCCAGTTCGTATTTTCTATGATATTTCCAAGGCGTTTGATTGTGTAGATCACGCTACTCTCTTAGAAAAACTGAAGTTTTATAGAATTTATGGCCTTACGTTGATGGCCTTGTGTACAGCGAGTCTGAATCATAGTTAACAAATAGAATGCATGATGTTGTGTTGAATAATGTGTTGGAGAGGTTGAAAATTTTAGTGGCTGGAAGAAAAAAAAAAATCACAAAGGGAATCCCACAGGGTTCAATTTTCCGTCAACTCTTATTCATTATATATGTGAATGACCTTCCGCTTAACATTCAATAAGCAAAACTGGTAGTTTTTGCAGACGATAAGAGAGTTGGTAAATGATATTTTCCAAAGAATTATGAAGTAGTTTTCTGAAAATTGACTCTCCCTAAATTTTCAAAAAATAGATTACGTACAGTTCTAGAGTCATATTAACAAGTGATGTAGTGCATGTTCAGGAGTCAGTAAATACGGTAGAATGTTCCAGATTTTTGGGTGTACATGTTGATGAAAACTTGGACTGGACAAAGCATGTTACTGAACTCTTCAAACAACTAAGTTCAGCTACTTTTGCACTTCGT
This sequence comes from Schistocerca piceifrons, assembly GCF_021461385.2. Lineage (NCBI taxonomy): Eukaryota > Metazoa > Arthropoda > Insecta > Orthoptera > Acrididae > Schistocerca > Schistocerca piceifrons. Next base: position 725,125,483 of record NC_060138.1, read on the forward strand.
ATAATCGCTGATCTTGGAATCAAACATATCAAACACGTGACGTATTTTGCATATTTACACTGAACAATGTCATGCGGAGTAATTTTCTGGGGTAACTCATCACTTAGAAAGAAAGCGTTGCGAGTTTACTAGCAATAAAGCGACCTGCAAATATAAACACATACATCTGTATAGATCTCCGCAAATAGGGGGAAAACTACTTGAACTGATGCACTTATAAGTGGTAACTTGCTAATACTTATTTTAAAACTATCAGTGGGAATAACAATAAATATTCACAAGTAACTTTTAGACAACAGACAATTTAAAGCTTCTTGGAACAAGTGAGAAAAAACAACTGTCGCCAGCCGGGGTGGCCTAGCGGTTCTAGACGCTACAGTCTGGAACCGCGAGACCGCTACTGTCGCAGGTTCGAATCCTGCGTCGGAAATGGATGTGTGCGATGTCCTTAGGTTAGTTAGGCTTAAGTAGTTCTAAGTTCTCGGAGACTCATGACCTCAGAAGTTAAGTCCCATAGTGCTCAGAGCCTTTGAAAAAAACTGTACGCCTCAGTGATTAAAACAAATTTCTGATTAAGCTCAATTGAAAGTAGGCTAGCCTATAATATAAAACATTCCCCTTAAGTAAGACAGGGTACAGATCACGGTTTGATAATCGATAACAACTTGAAACTCAAACTTCACAAAAGTGACTTCGCATTAACACTAAGAGGTTGAGCCAGTACCGGGTCACCAAATCGACAAGCCTGACACAAAACAGATAACTAGCGAGATTAATTTCTAGTTTATTTCGAACTGTCAGAACTGTCAAAGACGGCCGCGACCAGCAGTACAATACCAGCGAGCTGTTGTGACCGCAAACACAGTCAGTATCCCGAATTACTGGTTTACTTCAGCGGCTGATAACAGCAGAAGACCACTTCGGTTTGAGTTAGTTCCCGCCCGTCCTCCAGCATAAGACGGCCAATTAACGCCACACAGCCGCAACTCGTTCTGGGAAACCAGCAAGCTTCCACGTGCGACACCCAACGGCCGCCAGATCGGTACACCCGTTACACGCTGACTGCCACAAACACGGTCTCTGCCCACCGCCCAAGCGCACTCTGCGCACCCCTTCCCTCGGCCAAGGCGGCAAGTCCGTGAAGATAGGACAACACCAAAGATATCAAAATAAGAATCGACCGCAGCATGCTAGCCGCACCGCCTCAGATGTTTCATACGGCTTCAGCAAGACTACTGCTACTTAATAATTCTCTGCATCATTCTGTTTTCTTGAGTCTGAATGGCTTACTGTGATATGTATTATAGTCACTGTCTAACTCATTTACGGAGGGTATAAGATTCTTTATTTTATTTTTCAACATATTCTGTCCCAGTATGTTAAAATTATACCAACTTTTTTCCCTCGTACTGTACTAGTGTTTGCATTTATTTGATCTCTATCAGGTCAACATCTCTGAACGAAGTGAAAACGTAAGCAAAACGGACCAGTCGGGCTCCAGTAACTACAAACATTTTCTCATACGTTATTGTCTCCAATCCCTATTCAGCAACGTAATGACATGTTATACAAATCGGAAAATAACAATGATAATAATAATATTAACGTAATATAATTAATTAGTTAACAATGGTATATCTAAATTATATAGTGGTGTATATAAATTAATTAGTACAATGACGCTACTAAAAAAATATATAAGGTGTGTGATATTTTAATTCCGCCCTTTGTGTGTAATGCGGTAGTCAATGCATAAATGTTCTTTGATTAAACATATGTAGTCCGTTAGATTAGAAGTCTTGACTGTTACTCTAACATTAATTCAGTTGTGATCAGCTCTAGCAATTCTTTGCGTAGAAGCTGTGCATTAAGCTGGATAAATACGTGTATATTAGTAGGTACCAGCTACAGTCTCAGATAAAATACCGGTCGGCACTTACAATGTCCCCTGCTGTTTTCTAGTAACTTCAGCAGGTTTCACATAGTATGTTAAGCCATAGAGAAGCCTAGTCTTTTCATTAATGAAAAACTTAAAATTGCGGATTGGCAGAGAAATTTTGGCTTTGCGACTTTGTTTTAGGTCAATTGGTTTCATGAGGCAATAAAGTAAAAATCGCACAGAAAAATTAGGACTTTTAATTCCCTCCTTTGTTTGCGACCCTGGCTGTTCCGTGCTATACTATATTTCTTTATCGGGGCTCACGGATGTGGAGAATATCTTCCAGCAGACAAAAAAAAATGGTTCAGATGGCTCTGAGCACTATGGGACTTAACTGCTGTGGTCATCAGTCCCCTAGAACTGAGAACTACTTAAACCTAACTAACCTAGGACATCACCGTAGCGGTCGCGCGGTTCCAGGCTGTAGCGCCTAGAACCGCTCGGCCACTCCGGCCGGCTTCCAGCAGACATTTCAGGGTTTATCTAAGGCAGCACTCCACATGTGAATATAGTAACAAGCGATCATTTAAGGATTATTCCTCGACTCATACTGATGAAAGCGATAAAACATGTAAAACCAAATATCAGGTTTATTCGCAAGTTGGAGCATCTCAGAAAAGGAGACAGTTCTTCCAAAGTTCACAGATCTGCGTCCGTTAATCACGATTAAATGTAAGAGGCGAAGTCGTTTGTGGAGCGTTTAAAACAAGCGGACTGCTCTCAGAAAAAGAAAAGTAAACTCTCGGGGATCTTCTGGAGGGTGGCAAAACTCCCAACAAAGCGCGGAGCGACGGATCGGCGGAGCTGCGCATCGGGGCGACGTCGTCGAGAGCGGCTCTTCGAGTCGATTTAATTACGCTGAGTGTTCCTTGTTGACAGACAAAATAAATCATTACCGGACGCGGCGGAAGTGAACAAAAGGGCACGCCACAGGACGGAATGCAATTACCACCAAGTTCGCCATCCGCAGTGGCGAGAGACGCTCGCGCCGTACGCTGCCAGGATAGAGAGGCGGGCAGAGAACGACACGCCGGAAGAGAACGCGAGGCATCTCTCGCGGAAGACCTCCAGCTCGAGTGCAAGAGAATGACTAGTTATTACAGTCTAGGTTCTTTGTTTTCATTGTTATTTGTAATTAGCCTTTTTGAATACACACGTGTCGTAGGATGCCAGTTCTGTTTTCCTGACGACTATATCCTCCCGAGCAGCCCCCGCCTGGAGATCCGAATGGGTGACTCTTTCACCTTCGAAATATTTTAGCGAAAAGTGTAAAATCATGATATAATCATATAGAAGACTTGTACGCTATTAGAGAAAACTATTAGACTATAGCTCCCCCTTGCTTTCAGCTGTTCGTAGTACCAGCATAGCAAGGAGCATGGAATATTGGATCCCTTAATTGGACTAGTAGGATAGAAAATTTTCTAAAGAAAAATGGAGAGACTGAAGTTAAATACAGTGGAGATTAGTGAAGGTCGTTGGAGCAGGAACAAGACATTTGGTGAGTATATAGCTATACATACAAAATCAAAGAGGGGAATGCAGCAGTAAGTCCCATAATGAAAAAGAAAATAGGAATGCCGGTAACTTTCTGCAAACAGCATAGTGAACGTATTGTTGAAGCCATGATAGAGATGAAGGAAATACGCACCACAGTAGTACGCTTATATGCTAACTAAAGCTGCACCTGATGAAGAGACTGAAAGAATCTATGATTAGATAAAACAAATTATTCATATAGTAAAACGGGTCGAGAATTTAATTGTGATGGCAGACTGAAATTGGATACTAGGAGAAGGAAGAGAGGGAAAAATATTAGGAGAATGTGAAACAGGGGAAAAGAATGAAAGATTAATACCGAGCGAGGTGGCGCAGTGGTTAGACACTGGACTCGCATTCGGGAGAACGACGGCTCAACTCCGCGTCCGGCCATCCTGATTTAGGTTTTCCGTGATTTCCCTAAATCGCTCCAGGCAAATGCCGGGATGGTTCCTTTGAAAGGATGAGACCGATGACCTTGCTGTCTGGTCTCCTTCCTCAGACAACTCAACCCAATGAAATATTAAGCCACCTGGTAGAATTTTGCACAGAGCATAATGTAAACACCGCTATCAATTTGGTTAAGAATCATGAGAGAAATTTCTATGCCTGAAACAAAGCGGGAAACAATAGAATTTTGAGACTGATTATTTAAAGGTAAGGCAGAGATGTCAAAGCCAGATTTTAAACTATAAGACATTTCCAGGGGCAGATGTGGACTCTGAGCACAATTTATTGGTTATAAACTGTAAGTTAAAATTTTGAAAATTTCAAACACGTAGGAAATGAAGCAGCTGAGATCTGGTTTTGTTGAAAGAACGTGAGATTATTAATAGTTTCCCAGTGATGATTAGGTAACGTTCGACTGAAACAGGGAAAAGAAATGCAGTAAAAAACGAACGGGTAGCTCTGAGGTATGAAATAGCAAAGGCAGCAGAGAATCGGATGGGTAAACAGACAAGGCCTAGTAGAAATCCTTGCATAGGAGATACTGAATTTAACTGACGAAATGAGAAAATATAGAAACACAGCAAATGAAGCAGGCGAAACGAAATACAGACGTGTAAAAAAACGAGATTCGCAGCAAGTCCAATAAGTACATACATACATACATGCATCACCCCGATTCCCAGAACTCCTCAAGACAAATGCTGACTGTGGATATTGTATTACAGACACAGTCCCTTTGACTGTTCAGAGATATCACTAAACCCGCCCAAAGGTGTAAACAACCATGCATGAGAAACACCTATTACACGGAGGGGGTCCGACAGCCGATCAGTTCCAGTCATTCCACCAGGAAGGAGGTACATGGTTCGTGTTGTCTGTAGATCAACGATGCCTAGACGGTCAATACCACGGTTCGATCGCGTCCGCATTGATAATTTGTGCCAGGAAGGGCTCTCAACAAGGGAAGTGTTCAGGCGTCTCCGAGTGAACCAAAGCTATGTTGTTCGGACATGGAGGAGATGCAGAGAGACAGGAACTGTCGATGACATGCCTCGCTCAGGCCACCCAAGGGCTACAACTGCAGTGGATGACCGCTACCTACGGATTATGGCTCGGAGGAATCCTGACAGCTATGCCACCATGTAGAATAATGCTTTTCGTGCAGCCACAGGACGTCGTGTTACGACTCAAACTGTGCGTAATAGGCTGCATGATGCGCAAATTCGCTCCCGACATCCGTGGCGAGGTCTATCTTTCCGAACACGACACCATGCAACGCGGTACAGATGAGCCCATCAACATGCCGAATGGACCGCTCAGAATTGGCATCACGGTCTCTTCATCGATGAGTGTCACATATGTCTTCAACCAGACAATTATCGGAGACGTCTTTGGAGGCAACCCCGCCAGGTTGAACGCGTTAGACACACTGTCCAGTAAGTGCACCAAGGTGGAGGTTCCCTGCTGTTTTGTGGTGGCATTATGTGGGGCCGACGTCCGCCTCTGGTGGTCATGGAAGGCGCCGTAACGGCTGTACGATACGTGAATGCCATCCTCCGACTGATAGTGCAACCATATCGGCAGCAGATTGACGAGGCATTCGTCTTCATGGACGACAGTTCGCGCCCCATCGTGCACATCTTGTGAATAACTTCCTTCAGGATAATGACATCGCTCGACTAGAGTGGCCAGCATGTTCTCCACACATGAACTCTATCGAACAAGCCTGGGATAGATTGAAAAGAACTTTGTGGACGACGTGACCCACCAATCACTCTGGGGGATCTACGACGAATCGCTGTTGAGGAGTGGGACAATCTGGACCAGGAATGCCTTGATGAACTTGTGGATTGTATGCCACGACTGATTCAGGCGTGCATCAGTGCAAGAGGACGTGCTACTGGGTATTAGAGGTGCCGGTGTGTGCAGCAATCTGGACCACCACCTCTGAAGGTCTCGCCGTATGGTGGTACAACAGGCAATGTGAGGTTTTCATGAGCAATAAAAAGGGCGGAAATAATGTTTTTGTTGATCTCTATTCCAGTTTTCTATACAGGTTCCGGAACTCTCGGAACCGAGGTGATGCAGAACTTTTTTTGATGTGCGTATAAGCAGGAATCGCTGTAGAAGAATGTACAACTAGGGGAAAGACTGCCATTAGTATGGCTGAAGAGACCTTTGGAGAAAAGAGAAGCAATTGTTTGAATATCAAGAGCTGAGATGGAAAGCCAGTAACAAGCTTCCACCGAAAGGTGGAAGAAATGTGTAGAGGGGTTCTGCAAGGGAAAAAAAATTGAAGATAACATTATACACAGGGAAGATAAGTTAGATGGCATTGGGAGATATGAAACTGCAAGAAGAATTTGACGAGCTCTGAAGGACCTAAGGTGAAATAAGGCCCCTGTAGTAGACGACATTCCGTCAGAACTTTTGATATCCTTTGGTGAGCCAACCGTGACAAGATTATTCTATCTGGTGTGCAAGATGTATGAGATAGGCGAAATACCGTCAGACTTCGATAAGAATGTATAACACCAATTAGAAAGAAAGCATGTGCTGATAGGTGTGAATATTACTGAACTATCAGTTTCATAAATTATGGCTGCGAAACACTGATGCGAATTATTTACAGAAGAATGGAATATATGGTAAAGCCGTCATCAGGAAAAATCAATTTGGATTCGGGAGAAATGTAAGGGCACGCGAGGCAATATTGACCCTACATGTATCTTAGAAGGTAGCTGAAAGAAATGAAGCCTACGTCTTTACCATTCATAGACTGAGAGAAAGCTTATAAGAATGTTGACAGGGACACATTCTTCGAAATTCCGAAGGTAGCAGTGGTTCAAAGATGGTTTAAATGGCTCTGATCACTATGGGACTTAACATCTGAGGTCATCAGTCCCCTATAACTTAGAACTACTTAAACCAAACTAACTTAAGGACATCACACACATCCATGCCCGAGGCATGATTCGAACCTGCGACCGTAGCGGTTGCGCGGTTCCAGACTGAAGCGCTTATAACCGCTCGGCCACACCGGCCGGCAGTAGCAGTGGTGAAATACAGGAACCGAAAAGTTATTTACAGCTTGTAGAGAAATTTGACAGCAGTTATAAGAATCGAGGAACACTAAAGAGAAGCAATAGTTGAAAGGGAATGGGACAGCGTTGTAGCCACCTCCTGAAGTGGCTGAAACCTGTAATTGATGGCAGTGAGATTTTTGGGGAAAATTTAAGTGTTTATCGAAAAAGTAGGCAAATGGAAAACGGAGGTGGTATATTTGTCGCAGTAGATAAGAAACTTAAATCTATCGAGACAGAATTTGAAGCTGCAAGTGAGATTTTTTGGGCAAGAGTCAGTATCAAGGATGGGTGAACATGATAATTGGATCCATCTATCGCCCTCCAGATTCGTCTCCCAATTTAGACGAAAACTTTAGAGAAAACCTCAGTTCATTTGTACCTAAGTTCGCGAGTCATACTGTAATCATCATCCAACAATTAATTGGAAAATAACAGATTTGTTAGTGGGGGGGGGGCGATAAGACGTCCTGTGAAACAGTTCTAAAGGCCTTTTCTGAAAACTGCCTAGTATAAATAGTTAGGAGCCCGACTCATGAGGAAAACATATTGGATCTAATGGCAACAAATAGACCTGACCCCTTTATGTCTACATCGAAACTGGCATCAGTGACCACGACGCAGTTGTGGCAACAATGATTATCAAAGTACAAAGGACAATTAAACCCAGCAGGAAGATATGTATGTTCAGTAAACTAGATAAAAAATCAGTAGTGCCATATCTCAATGAGGAACTTGAACTTTCAGCACAGGACAGAAGCGAGGAACTATGGCTCAAGTTTAAAGGAATAACTGACCAAGCACTGGACATATATGTACCCAGTAGGTAGGGGACCTCAACGATATACAGTCACTGTAAAGAAACCTCTAAAGGAACAGAGATTACTGCATAACAGGTGTAAAACAAAGCGTAGGGCTGCAGATAGAGACATGCCGAATGAAACGCGTTTGGCGTGGGTGATGCCTTTAGCGACTACCGCAGCAAAATATTGTCAAAAGATCTTCCACAGAACCCAAAAAATTCTGGTCGTACGTAAAGACTATTAGTGGAACACGTAACACACTGAAAAATTTAGATGAAGACAGTCAGGTAGATGAAGTATTTCTTTATTCTGAAAAGCATTTGACTCAATACCACACGTACGCTTATTATCAAAAGATCGACAATAGGGCTATCAAGTGAAATTGATGGCTGTATTGAGGACTTTTTGGTAGGGAGGATACAGCACGTTATCTTGGGTGGAGAGTCGTCGTCAAATGTAGAAGTAACTTCGGGTGTACCCCAGGGAAGTGCGCTGGGGCCCTTGCTGTTCATGTTGTGTACTAATGACCTTGCAGGCAATATTAATAGTAAGATCAGGCTTTTTGCAGATGATGCAGTTATCTTTAACGAAGTATTATCTGAAAGAAGCATAAATATGCAGTCATATCTTGATAATATTTCAAAGTGGTTGCAAAGATTGGCAACTTGCCTTAAATGTTTGAAATGTAAAGTTGTGCACTTCACAAAACGAATAATGTAGTATCCTCTGACTATAATATCAATGAGTCACTGTTGGAATCGGCCAAGACATACAAATACCTGGTTGTAACACTCCGTAAGGATATGAAATGGCATGATCACATAGGTTCAGCCGTGGGTAAAGCAGATGGTAGACTTCGGTTTATTGGTAGGATACTGGGGAGGTACAATCAGTCTACAAAGGAAACTGCTTACAAATCACTCGTGCGACCCGTCCTAGAATACTGCTCACGTGTGAGGGACGCACACCAGATAGCACTAATAAGGTGAAAGAATACAGAGAAGGGCAGCACGAATGGTTCAAAATGGTTCAAATGGCTCTGAGCACTATGCGACTTAACTTCTGAGGTCATCAGTAGCCTAGAACTTACAACTAATTAAACCTAACTAACCTAAGGACATCACACACATCCATGCCCGAGGCAGGATTCGAACCTGCGACCGTAGCGGTCGCTCGGTTCCAGACTGTAGCGCCTAGAACCGCACGGCGACCAGGCTGGCAGCACGAATGGTCACAGGTTTGTTTAATCCGTGGGAGAGTGTCACATAGATTCTAAAGGAACTGAACTGGATGACTCTTGATGATAGATGTAAAGTATCCTGGGAAAGTCTATTAACAAAGTTTCAAGAACCAGCTTTAAGTGGTAACTATAGAAATATACTACAATCCCTTTCGTATCGCTCACATAGGAATCGTGAGTATAAGATTAGAGTAATTACTGCACGCACAGAGGCATTCAAATAACATTCTTCCCACGCTCCGTACTTGAATAGAACAGGATGAAACACTAATAATTGGTACAATGGGACGTACCCACTGCCACGCACCTCACTGTGGTTTGCAGTGCACAGATGTAGGTGTAGATCTACAAGTTATTCAATCTATACACTGCACAGGCAGTAAAGGAAAGCAAACATAGTTCTGGAGAAAAAATTGAAGTTCAAGGAGAAGAAATAAAAGGGGCTGATAACATTGTAACTCTGCCAAAGAAGAGCAGTTGATCGAAATGGATAGCGTCTTGAAAAGAAGTTATAAGATAAGAGTCAACAAACGTAAAACAAGTATGCACTTAAATTAAATGAGACGATGATTAGGGAATTAGATTAAGAAATGAGACACTACAAGTAGTAGATGAGTTCTGGTATTTGTGCAGAAAATAAATATTTATGGCCGAGGTAGAGAGGATATAAAATGTAGATTGACTATTGCAGGAAAATCGTTTCTGAAGAGGAGAAATGTTTTTAACATGAAGTGTTAGGAAGTCTTTTTCTGAAGGTATTTGTCTGGAGTGCAGCCTCGGGCAGAATTGAAACATAGAAGATGAGCAGTTGAGGTAATAAAAGCGTAGGAGCTTTTGAAATGTGGTGCTACAGAAAAATGCTGAAGTTTAGAGGGGTAGATCACATAACAAGTGAGGAAGTACTGAATCAAATTGGGGCGAAAAGAAATTTATCACACAACTTGACTAAAAAAAGGGACCTATTGATAGATCACGTTCTGAGGGATCAAGAAACTGTCAGTTGGGTACTGGAGGTAGGTGTAAGGCGTAAAAGCTGTAGAGCAAGGCCAAGGGATGAACAGTAAACAGATTCAAATGGATGTTATTGCAGAAAAAAAGGAAGATGAGGGTTTCAAAAATGTTCAGACGTGTGTGAATTCCTAAGGGCCAAACTGCTGAGGTCATCGGTTCTTAGACTTACACACTACTTAAACTAACTTACGCTAAGGACAACACACGCACCCATGCCCGAGGGAGGAGGTCTCGAACCTCCGGCGGCAGTGGCAGCGCGATTCGTGACCTGGCGCCTCTAACCGCGCGGTCAACAACGACGCCGCTAGAGATGCCTGTAGATTCCAGAAGTTATTCTGAAATGAAAACTCTTCCACGGTAAAGGCGTGGAGAGCTACATAAAACCACTCTTCGGACTGGAAACGACGGCAAGAGTTGCTTTATTGATCATAACAGTATCTAGACTGTTGACACTGATAGCCATTTCTGTCAAAAATCGCCACGTTCTTTACCAAGATCTGGATTTCAAAAGAACGGCTTAACCACATATAGAATAATGTACCCATCTTTCTAGTACTTCTAGTCTAATATAGTCTGCACCTGTTCTGGTACGCGGTTCCTAATAGTGTAGGACAACTGATCATCGGGTGTTCTATTTTTCCATTTGTCTGACAATTATTTGACACTCAGAAAGTGACTCATTTTCAGCCTCCTCATTACATTGTTACCAATAGCTATGATAAACGCCGTAGTTTCAAGGTATGGCATACCGCGCAGCATTTCCCTAAATATTCATTCAGACTCGTATACGCTTCTTCAGGAAATGAAGGCTGTTGACTTCACTGTCTGTTAATAGGTTGTAAGTTTTGTTGGTAGAAGTCTGTAAACAGATCAAGTGTACAGTATTTTCTGTCAGCTTCGACATTTTTGTTCTTGAATGAGTAGAAGTTTATCTCTTATTTTCTAGGAAAATTTCTTTTCATCTTATTCAGCGATGTCATGTCAACATCTGGCCAAATATATCCACGAAAAATGTAGGCAGCTCTTTCACATGTCAAACTATAAGGACTTGTGATAAGATTACTTTCTTGTTCCTTTTAAAACATGATTCTCCCGATTCTATATTTATCTACGAAAGTTTACTTTTGCTTTATGTGGTCAGTTCTCAGTTGTAATATTGTCAAATACTGATACACTAATACTAGTTCCAGCGCATTCGTATTGCTAATTTTCTCTTTTTTTCTTAATTCAACTTTATGTATATTCACACAGACAATCATCCAGTCAAAGAGACATACTAATATCGTCACTAAAATTTTGAATTGCGCTCACAGAAGAAAACCGCTCTTGACATTCACTATAAATCATCATGATTTGTTACACATATCAGTTAGTTAGGGACAACAACCTACGTTAATAGAGTGTAGCACCAGATTCCACCTTGATGACAGCGGTGATTGGGCAAAATTGTGTGCTATTTCTTACGCGAGGGCAGGGGGGCGGGGGGGGAGGGGGGGGGGGGGGGGGGGGAAGGCCTCACACATCTTGTCCATGGAGTGATGGAGTGTGGAGTGTTGCTCACACCATTCTGCCAAAAATTAGGGTTATGGGGTGGCTCATTGTTTAGCTGAAGGTACAGAATGCAGCTGCAAGTGAACGAACGGATGCATAAATCAGACAATAGATGGCTGTATGATCAGTCGATAACAAACAAAGGCAAACATATTAGGGACTGCATTCCGTGTAAACAATCCCCCTGTGAGAATACCTTAACCATATGCCTGACCAGTGTCGTACTGACAAATGGGGTGCACCACCTCTTGTGGTTTTCGAAGAACTTAGACCTAACATGCAGCGTGTATCAACGTCAACCACGATTCATTAGACCAAAAGCCCTTTCTTCCATGCTTCGTGTACCCAACTGTGGTGATCCCAAAGTCGAGATAATTTCTGCTCTCTGTGACGTGTTGTGAGCAGAAGTACATTTGAGGACAGTGCCTTTTGTCCCCCATACGGAGAACCTAGTAAGCATCGCCCTTTGCTGTCCGGCATTGAATTGGAAAGTGGTTCACTGCACTATGGACAGTCCATCTCCTGTCACAATCCGCATGCAAATATGTATTACATATTCAATCACTTTGAAAGCAAAGTCTTACCTCCTAAACTGTCAAAAATCACTCAGAAGGCAGTCATCAGATAAAACTCAAGATCGCTCCATCAACTAGAGTCGAAACAGAAGATGATGCAAAAGGGGCTGCTTAACTGAAAACAGTCGCTTCCGCTCGATCGTCAATACGGATGCAAAAAATATCTGTTGCAGAGAAGTAATTGCAAAATGAAGAGGCCACTGAACACTAATTCTCTCGGGAAAGAAAGAAAAAAACACACCCATGCCCGAGGGAGGACTCTAACCTCCGCCGGGACCAGCCGCACAGTCCACGACTGCAGCGCCTAAGATCCCTCGGCTAATCCCACGCTGCTCACAGGAAGTAAAATATCCTTTATTAAGCCTCAATTTCAATAAGTTCTGGAAACTTTCAGTTGCATGTTTCATTACAAACAGGCTGCCACTGCCAAGTCTTAGATCAGACCCAGGATAGAAAACTTCCTTCAACCGTCCACCAGTCATTGTATTTCATTGCTGTATAGCTTACTGTTACAAGGATTCGCTTTTCCGAGAAATCGTCGCAACCTCTTTTCGTAATGACGTCCGCCACAAACATCATCATCATCGTCTCTGTTTAACGTTACCTGAACCTCACAGATACAGGCACCTTTTCTTCTGTCTGTTTCGTCACCTGATTAATTCCTTTATATTCCTTATCTATTGTCTGTGTCCTTTCTGTAACGTTTCTGGAGCCCACCTCTTTCCTATATTTCCACTTTTATTTCCTCTCGACCTCACCATATTCCTTCCTATTAAAAGCGTATCCATCACTAACGTTTACACATTCTCTTCGTCAGCTGGTGCAGTTGCCGCCCTTCGCAGTTTTTTTTCTAGCTTCTCCACAACCACCCACCCAGTTCCCCCCACCCCACTCAACCAAAAGAAACCTGTCAGATTCACACTCATCAAATTTATCTACAGCATCATATCTAGCCCCATAAGCTGCAACTCCAGCAGCTGATCGAATATCAATTACATCACACCAGGTAATATCGGCTTGAGTGACACCACAACTGTTTAAACAGACCTAGTAAGACTTTTTATCACTACTCGCTCTCTCGCTCCTTTGTACCATCGTAACAACATTCACACACGATTCCATGTAAGCTCCCACAATTTTCGAGACATCTTGTTCATACCACAAAAATAAGAAACAGTTTCCACCAGCAAACTTTCAGAGGTTGTTCAGAAACACCGTCTGAGTGTTTTAGTATAAGGAACCCACCGTCTCCGGTGGCTCGTTGCAGAGTAATTCGGTTCGTTAACAAAAATGGTTCAAATGGCTCTGAGCACTATGGGACTTAACATCTGTGGTCATCAGTCCCCTATAACTTAGAACTACTTAAACCGAACTAACCTAAGGACATCACACACATCCATGCCCGAGGCAGAATTCGAACCTGCGACCGTAGCAGTCCCGCGGTTCCGGACTGAGCACCTGAACCGGTTCGTTAGCGCTTCTGGGAGTAAGGAAAGTGGAAGGAAGTTGCTGACTGACATTTTGAATATGGCTTTGGAGCGTGTTATGGTACCTCCGTTGGTAGAAGGTTGCGCGTGGTGGAAGAGATTGTGTTAAGTCCCGTTCCAGACCTCCGCTTTAATCTCGCATAAACTGTCTCCGTCAGCACATGCCCCCCTGATGATCCCCATTCTATTCTGTCCCGAATAATCTTATACTCCCCGCCGTACACGAATTTGTCCACTGCAAGTACGGGATAGACCCTAAGAATACACTAGAGAAAGCTGAACGACAACTAGAGCAAATTCGCTGAAATGCTCTACATAATTAGAGGGGTCTCATCTTTCCATCAAGATACATACAAAACAAAGCTTCAAGGCTTATCACCTCGTCAGTAATCAATTGGTCAACAACAGAGGAATGATTTAATTATGTTTTCACCAGCTATAACTCCTCTCCAACCCTCCCCCTCCTCCTAACGCCCAAACGTACACATATCACATCTCAAAGTATAAAGTGCTCTATTTATAACAGCAGGTACACCCAAGTTCCTGCCTATCCTTCCCACTGTGAATTGAAACGCCACAAACACTGTAGCTTTTAACTGTGAAACCAACCGTTCATTGAATACACAGCATTTGCTGCACGGATGACAAGTAAAGACAGTTGTGCCAAGAAGGACTTGAATCGCAGTCACTGAGATCGCTAATAGGCGTTAACAGTACGACTTTCAAGATTCATAGAGAATGCTTGAAGTAACTTCCGCTAGTTTACAGTTCGCTAACAGTGCTGCAGCTGGCAAAATAGAGTACAGCATACGCTGATATCACATAGTGAAGAGGCCAGTCTAATGGTGGTACGCTGAGAGCGGTGCGTCCCACACCATTCAGCACTGCTGAGACCATTGGAGATTACGTTAGCGTTGCGATGGAACCTTTCTTAGCTGAGTGGTTCCCTTGGGTATCTCGTCCGCGTTGTCTTCGACTTCCAGAAGTAACATGCATTTCCTACATACCCTGAATGTTACTAATGCCAGAGTCTCCGCGTAAATGCGGTCTTTCCCCCAGCAACCTAAGCCATTCTAGTCTGACGACCACTTATAGTTCCTTCCTCCCCCCTCCCCCCCCCCCCAAGTCGAGTACTCACTTATGCTCTCTCCTGATCACCAACAGAAGGTAGTAATTTTTTACTTGCGTCTTCCTCTACAACCAACATCGTTCATCTTAGTACAGCCAGCACCAGATTCTGCAAATGATTGTTAATTAAATATCAGTTGTGTTCGTGCGTACTTCATTGGTGCAGATCGTAATACAGTGGTGGAAATTAATCTAAAGGCACGTGGTTATTTATAGAAAAACATGTTTAGTTTCATATTTGGTATTGCACGCATTTTTCCCTTACAGGTTACAACAAAGTAAAACAAAATAATTCTCATTTTACCATTAGCATTGGTGCTTAGGAAATTTAAACAAACAAGAAAACCTTAGGGGTGGAAACTGATATAAAGCAACTTATTAATTATTGCCATAATAGCGTAATGTGTACAGTAAATAAGTGGTTCAAATGGCTCTAATCACTATGGGACTTAACATCTGACGTCGTCAGTGCCTTAGACTTAGAACTACTTAAACCTAAATAACCTAAGAACATCACACACATTCATGCCCAAGGCAGGAATCGAACCTGTGACCGGTGCAGACTGAAGTGCCTAGAACAGCTCGGCCACAGCGGCCGGCTACAGTAAACACATCACAATTATGACCTAGTATTTATTCTAATCTCCATTGTTATTAATAACTGCGAAAGCCCTCTTAGGCATTCTTCTTCCGAGATTGCGGTCCATTCCAGTCAAATTGCAGTTTTCAGGTCAGCCACAGTCTCAAACTGTCGTCCATTGCTATCATCCCTCATAGATTCTCCACGGGATTTAAATCCGGGTTTCCCGATGGCCCGCTCAGAAATCGAATTCCTTTACCTTGAAACCACTTTGTCTTGGTATATCTGTGAATTCCAGCGTTATCATGCTAGAATAGTAAATTAGCATCGTCAAATTGCTCATACATACGAACTAATTGAATTTCCTGCTTCCCTGTATAATCGCCGAACTTCATTTTGGGGTGCACCCACGCTATGTTGGACATGCCTTTAGCACAAAATATTGACCAGATCATAAAGCTGCCACTACCAAAGTTTCTGTTCATACGAACGTGTCCTCCTGTATGGAGATCATGCCAGTAATATTGAATACCACCTGGCCCATCCAAATTAAATTTGTTCTCACCACTGAAAACTACTTTGTTCCATTCTATGGTCCACAAAACATGTTTTTCGGCCAACCTCAGCCGAACCTCCTTATGCGCATTGTTTTAAGGGGACTTATGTAACCGTTTCTTGAATGCCATATTCGCGTCCAGAATCAGACGCTTATCTGAAGCTGACAATTTTCGTGTGCGGCCATATTAGCCATTTTTTGCCATACTGTACACCCAGTTTGACAAAATTGTCAATAACACAGCTGGGACGCCCGATCGTCCTTACACCCAAACTGACAAAATTATCAGTAACACAATTGGAACGCCCTAATTTCTTAGCAATCTGTCAATTAGACAGGTCCATTTCTTTGACACGTTAATACTTCCTTGCTCGTCGCCCGATAGAGGTCTTCCACGTGGCATTATCACAATTTCTGCCGTACGACGTCAGCAGACGCACCTGCAGTAACTGCAACGACGTGTTGACATTAAGCACTGCGCGCGTCATCTAGCGGACCTGCCTTTACACCAACTTCCGTCCCTTCCTACCAGTAAGACAGCATCTTTTTTTTTCTTTTCTTTTTTCGAGTTTTAAATGCTCGTCGTAATTTTAATGGTGAAATGAGAATGTACGGAAAAATGCGTGAAGACCAAATACGTAAATGAACATTTTTTCCCACACATAACCACGTGCCTTCATACTAATTTCCATCGCTGTAAACGTAGCTGCTCCTCTTTTGAACTATCATGGTAGTCTTGCATTACAGCTTACCTACCAAAGTGTACCTCTATCATAGCTGACTCAAACGAAACCCCATTTGTAGGATACACATAGCGTCCCAATTATACATGAACACTTCATTTCAGACATAAGTAATTGTTAGAATACAGTATTCGGACAACAGTAGCTTATTCCGGTTCTGAATTAACAGCGGATGCACAACTCTGTAAACAGTAGCAACTACAATTATTAGTACGCTAGATCATCAGTAGCCGTCTAGTGAAATTTAATTAAGCATTAGCACAAGCTCGCTCAAATTCCATTCCTCTCTGAACATTTCGTAAATTCTTGTACAATCACCAGTTTGTGGCAGGAATATGTCGAGTTCTGGCGATAAGCTCGCTTTGGCAACCTTTGTCGTTTTGGTGCGAAGGAAAAGGAAAAGTAAATGCCATACGTGTTGTAAACACTGGTTGATGAAATAATTACACACAAGCTAAGAGCTACCATTGAGGTAACCATAATTATTATCGGAATGAACGAAGAAACACATTAAAACCTTCTGTCACTCTTTCTTAGCTAAAATAGCAGAATAAATGATAAAAGACGGTGTATTACCATACGTCACACTGATAGCAACATCGATATTTCTCACTACCGGAATAACTGATAGCTAATTTCATTTTTTCTCTTCCGGAAGTTTATCTACAGTTAGTTTTCTCCGTTACTGCATTCCTGTCTGTTGTACGATCAATAGTTTTGTATTTTTCCAGAAAAAAATGATATGCAGTATCTTTATTCATCACGTCATGCTAAGCTATTGCTTCAATGATACAAAGGCAAGACTGGTTTTCACAATCACGAATTTAATCCTGCAGCAATTCACTGCTGATACGCTTAAGATCGTTTGACAGGATCGTTACGATGACTGTACGACATTTGCCGTTCGATTGTACAAGCCAACACGAAGTTGATAGACACGCTCAAGTACTGACAAGCTGATAGGCTTGTGTAAGCGTGCATAAAGGACATTCACTCAGGTTTGAAGTGTCTTTTACAATCGGACTGCTTGCGAAGTTCCATACAGATGTTCACGCGTTCTTGAATAAAAGCTTGAAGCTTGAAAATATGCTTTTATGCACATGAGATGTCTTGTATTCCGTACTCGGGCTAGTGTAGCGTAAACGTGACTAGATTTTAAAATGCGTGTGACTCACCAAGTTTGAAAAAAAAAAAAAAAAAAAAAAAAAAAAAAAAAAAAAAAAAAAAAAAAAAAAAAAAAACTTGGAAATGTAAATAAGTTGAAGACTGTCAATAACTGGTTGTGTTTAGTCAGAAGTAAAAATTCGACTGCAATTCCCCACCACTGTCGGCAGTGCGCAAGGAGCGTACTTACCCCCCCCCCCCCCATGATGACATTAATGTATCATTCAATCTGGTAGTTCATGTTTACATTTCTTCGATCTTGTTATATGTGGTCATCTAGGAGTCGTTTTCACATTCTACTGCATGACACAAAGCAGACAGAATAATGCTTCCTTCTCACACTGAATCCTACATCAAATACAATAACTCGGAATCCGTTCACACCTTTACCACAGGTCACTCCATCTCCCTTCAGAACCATGGCATACCCACGATTAAATCTCTTCAGCAGCAGTTATTATCTGCTTTTACACGGTGTTATCCGCCACCGTAGCAGAGTTCGATGACGCAAACTTATACAAGGAGTTTGTATACTGTCCCATAGTAGCTGAGAAATTCACTAACTACTCATTCTTGTCCACTTCAACTGATATTAAGTGTTTTATTCCACTGTCACTTTCAATCGCTTGGTAATCTTCATGTGGCCTGCACACAGCGGACATTAAATTATATTACGATACAGCTTCGTTGTCCATGATGTCCATGACGTTCTGCATATTCTAGTCATAGAGTAAACAACATGATAGTCACAGGAGTAAATCGTAGTGCTACATGACATCAAAAGTGCCTGTCAAATTACTGCATAGCATTCTTTATGGTGTCCTAAAAGAAATCCATTATACTAGAAGAACAAAGACAACAAATTGAAAACAAGAAAACAAAATTTTTACATTGTCCACCGATATAGTTAAAACATCATTGGAGTGCAGCGGGTAGAGAAATAAGCTGGTTTAACAAAAGTCATGGGATAGCGATATGCGCCTATACAGATAGCTATAGTGTAGCGCACACAAGATAGAAAAGGGCCGTGCATTGACGGAGCAGTCATTTGTACTCCGGTGATTCATGATTATGGCTGCAAAACGGGAATTAACAGAATTTGAAAGCGGAATGGTAACTGGAGGGAGACGCATGGGACATCCCATTTCGGAAATCGTTAGGGAATTCAATATTCCGAGATCCAAAGCGTCAAGAGTGTGCCGAGAGTGTCAAATTTTCATGCGTTACCTCTCACTACAGACAACGCAGTGGCCGACGGTCTTCACTTAACGACCGAGAGCAGCGGCGTTTGCAGAGAGTTGACAGTGCTATCAGACAAGCAACACAGCGTGAAATAACCGCAGAAATCAATGTGAGGCGTAGGACGAACGTATCTGTTAGGACAGCGCGGCAAAATTTGGCGTTAATGGGCTATGGCAGAAGATGACTAATGCGAGAGCGTTTTCTTACAGTACGACATCGCTTGCAGCACCTCTCCTGGGCTTTTGAATGTGTCGGTTGGACCCTAGACGACTGCCCAGGCCAGATGAGTCCTGATTTCATTTGGTAAGAACTGATGGCAGAATTCGATTGTGGAGCAGACTGCACGAAGCCATGGACCCAAGTTCTCAACAAGGCGCTATGCAAGCTGTTGGTGACTCCATAATGCTCTGGGCTGTGCTTACATGGAACGAACTGGGTCCTCTGGTCGAACCGAAGCGAATACTGACTGGAAACGATTACGTTCGGCTGCTTGGAGACCATTTGCAGCCATTTATGGACTTCAGATTCGCAAACGACGATGGAATTTTTACGGATGACAATGCGCCGTGTCACCAGACCAGTTGGTCGCGATTGGTTTGAAGAACATTCTGGACAATTCTAGCGAATGATTTGGTTGCCTAGATCACCCAATATGAATTCCACCGAACATTTGTGGGACATAATCGATAGGTAACACCAACCGCTTGCTGGTCCATTACACTGCACGAGGCTGGGCAAAAGCGGATCCTAAAGGATGTTACGAGGTATCCTATGACTCTTGTCACATCAGTGTAGTTTGGACTGAGGCGGCATGGATCGCAGCTGCTGAAGTTCCTGGGAGTTCATGCCACTACGACTCGCCGCCTTCGTCAGTACTAAAGAGTGCACTCTGTGTTACTAGCTACTGATTAGCTTATTTATCATTAGATCTGGCCTCTTCTTTTTTCGAAGTCAGTTCCTTCTCCAAAACCATATCCAGCTCCCTTACAGAATAATAACTTCACCTTATAAAACTTGTATTATAGAAGAGAAACTAATAGTTGTAGATGGCCTCTGCACCAGGCAACAGTAATTGTTTATCTGGTATACTCTGACAATAACTAGAGAATTTATGGTTAAGCAAGTCAACAGCAAATTACATAATAACTTGTCTAGCGAGCTGTGTAATCATTTCGAAGTACTCGTTGGATATCTTGATAATAACTGTGAGCTACCTGTGCTCTGAAAATAGAAGAAGTACTGGCAGACACACTTTGGAAAGCCAATACTGGCTGCAGATTGAAAACGGAACAAGGAAAGAAACTCAAAAATTGTTTTTTTGTACTTTTGATTTGTTTTTTTTATTTTTAGTCATCAGTCTTCTGATTGGTTTGACGCAGCCAGCCACGAATTCCTCTCCTTCGAAAACCTCTTCATCTCAGAGAGGCACTTGCAACCTACGTCCTCAGTTATTTGCCAGATGTAAACCAATCTCTGTTTTCCTCTACAGATCTTATCCTCTATAGCTCCCTCTACTACCATGGAAGTTATTCTGTGATCTCTTAACAGATCTTGAGGATGTTTTTGTTCTGTCTTTCCAACTAGAAAAATGCGTGATTTTTCCCCAGACGCGTTTCGCTTTCTAGAGGTAAAGCATCATCAGTGGCCTGTACTTAAGTTATTTACATTACGATTTGCTCTCAGATCGAAAAACAGTTCGTTAAAAATATGTTGATTTGTACTTACGGTGATTTTCGCTTGCTTTCTCGCATACATCGGGAAATGACGACTACTAACACATCGTTGTTTTTCCTCGTTAGACACTGATAATTTTAGTCTAATTTTTAGTTGTTCTGCAGCACTATGCATTTATTTTGCTTTACACAACACACTTTTATGTACAACACTGTATTCTGTTTGTTTCTGTACTCCTAAGTATGTGTTGTGGTTTGTGATTTGTAGTGTTGCCAACATAACCTTTCCACTACTTTGACCTGCAACTTTTATATTATTATTATTAGATTATTGTATGTGTGTAATTCTATTTAATTATGTTTCTGTGTATTTATATACTCTGTAAGAGTGGGAAGGAATAGTGATGGAGGGATTTTGTTTTTCGGTGTAGGGGAGGGATAAACCATGATGAGTGGACATAAGTGCACAGTAATGTGATGGAGTGTGAGTTAGAGGAGAAGGTAAGGAGTAATAAGTGAAATGAAATTGTGAGTGGTGGTGGCGGGGGGGGGGGGGGGGGGGTTGTTGTGGGAGAGTGGGAGCTGGTGAAGGATGAAAAAGCCTCTTTCCTTTTTCATGTAATTTCATCAATTATTTTATATAGAGCCTGGTTTCCAATATTTATTTGGCCATCCGAGAAATCAAGCGAAAATTGCGGTATGTGCAAATCAACATATTCTTAACGAACTGTTTTTCGATTTAAAAACAAATCAAAATGATGTTTTACCTCAGTAAAGCGAAACACATGTGATGAAAAAATTCCGCATTTTTGTAGTTGCAACGACACAACAAAAATACGCTCAAGAATTGTAAAGCAGCTACGGACACAACGGCCACGCAAATGAAGAATCTTAACAGATGTCCTACCATCCCGTCCCTTCTTGGTGTCAGTGTTTACCATTTATTCGATTCTTCGCATTTTCTCCGAAGAATCTCCTTACTTACCTTACCAGGCTCTCTAATTGTCGACGTCTTCTGTAGCACCACATCTCAAATGCTTCAATTCTCTTTTCTTTCGGTTTTCCCATAGTCCATGTTTCACTGCCATACAACATGTGCTCCGCAGTACATTCACACAAATTTCTTCCTAAAATTAAGGCCTATGTTTGATACTAGTGGACTTCTCTTGGGCAGGAATGCCGTTTTTGCCAATGCTAGTCTGATTTTTATGTCCTCCTTGCTCAATCCGTCATGGGATATTTTGCTGCCTAGTTAGCAGAATTCCTTAACTTCATCTACTTCCTGATCACCAATCCTGATATTAGGCTTTTCGCTGTTCTCATTTCTGCTACTTCTTATTACTTTCGTTTTTCTTCGATTTACTCAGAATCTATATCCTATACTCATTACACTGTACATTCATTTCAGCGGATCCTATAATTCTTCTTCACTTTCTCTGAGGATAACAATGTCATCAGCGAATTTCACCATTGATATCCTTTAACCTTGAATTTTAATTCCACTCATTAAATGTTCTATAATTTAATTCATTGCATCTTCAATGTGTAGACTGAACAGTAGGAGCGGAAAACTACATTCCTGTGGAACACTCCTTTTAATCCATGCACTTCGTTCTTGGTCTTCCACTCTTATTGTTCCCTCTTGGCTCCTGTACATATTGTTGTAGCCGTCTTTCCCTATACCTTACCCCTCTTTTTCTCAGAATTTCGAAACTCTTACAAAGTTTGACATCGTCGAACGCTTCTTCCAGATTGAATCCTCCTACGAACGTCCCTTGATTTTTCTTCAATGTTGCTTTCATTATCAACCGCAGTGCTAGAATTGCCTCTCTGGCGCCTTTACCTTCCATAAAGCCAAACTGATCGTCATCTAACCCATCCACGATTCTCTTTTCTATTGTTCTGTATATTATTCTTGTCAGAAACTTGAATGTATGAGCTATTAAGCTGATTGTGCGATATTCTCCCACTTGTCGGCTCTTGCAGTCTTGGGAATTGTGTGGATGGTGTTTTCCCGCAAGTCAGTTGGTATATCGTCAAACTCATACATTTTACACACTAACGTGAGTAGCCGTTCTGTTGCCACACCCTCAATGATTTTAGAAATTCTGATGAGATGTTATCTACCCCTTCTTCCTTATAGACCGTAAGTCTTCCAAAGCTCTTTTAAATTCTACTCCTAATACAGTATCCCCTATCTCATCCCTGTCAGCTTCTGTTTCTTCCTCTATCAAGTCATCTGGTAAGTCTTCTCCTTTACAGAGGTCTTCAATGTAGCCTTTCCACCTATCCGCTCCTCTGCATTTAACAGTGGAATTCCCACTGGACTCTTAATATTACCAACTTTGCTTTTAATGTCACGT
This sequence comes from Schistocerca piceifrons, assembly GCF_021461385.2. NCBI lineage: Eukaryota > Metazoa > Arthropoda > Insecta > Orthoptera > Acrididae > Schistocerca > Schistocerca piceifrons. Next base: position 725,148,610 of record NC_060138.1, read on the forward strand.
AAGATTGTTTTGATTTTTTTTATATGCTGAGTCAGTCCTTCCGACAAACATTTGTTTTTCAATTTCTTCAAATTTTTCATACAGCCATTTCGCCTTGGCCTCCTGCATTTTTTATTTATTTAATTCCTAAGTGACTTGCATTTTTGTAATTATGAATTTTCATGAATATTTCTGTAGTTTTTTCTCTCATCGATCAACTGAAGTATTTCTTCGGTTTCTTCTTCGCATTTTCCGTCCTGTTTTTCTTTCCAAGTACTGTGACTGCCCTTTTTAGAGACGTCCACTCCTCTTCAACTGAACAGCCTGAGAGAATTTCAAACGTATCTCTTTATTCTTTAGTACTCCTGTATTCTACTTCTTTGCTCATTGGTTCTAAGCAATACTTACATCGCGTTTTATATTTCTTTGAAGGAAGGCAATTTAGTGTTTAACGTCCAGTCGACTACTATGGCCTTAGAGAGGGAGTATAAATTCGGATAGGATAAGGATGGAGAAGCCAAGCGGTTATATCCTTTTTAAATGGACTACCCTGCCCGTCGTTTTAGCTGATTTAGGAAAATCTAGATCTGAATAGTCGAACGAAGATTTCAACGTTACCCCTCCGGAATCGTAAGCACATTGCGTCCTGTAAGTATTCAGAAATGGGACGACCAGTTAGCGACTTAGTAGCTACTGTATAACCCACACGAATGGGTAAGAGAAATGCTCGGGCAACTTGAATGGCAATATTTTGGAGAATATCGTTGTAATTTTCATGTAGCCCTGTTGGGTAAATTTAGTGAACCTAAATGGACGTTTAATAAATAATGCAACACTCTTTTTCTTGGCCAATTTCGGTTGAAAAAATGCGGAATTTGTTTTGGGACGTTGTGAAATATTCCCGCTTCAGCCCCTTTAGTTTTCTTAAGTTCCAATTGGTGTCGGGGCTATTCGTGGCCTTAAAAATGGCTTCTCTAACGAACGTGCGTTCCAAGCAGAAAAATGGCTCTGAGCACTATGGGACTTAACATCTGAGGTCATCAGTCCCCTAGACTAAGAGCTACTTAAACCTAACTAACCTAAGGACATCACACACATCCATGCCCGAGGCATGATTCGAACCCGCGACCGTAGCAGCAGCGCGGTTCCGGACTGAAGCGTCTAGAACCGCTCGGCCACAACGGCCGGTGTTCCAGGCAGAGAGCTGTCATTGAGTTTCTTTCGGTGGAAAACTGCAGAATGTCTTCGGAGACCTGGCAGTGAACAAATGCATGTGAGTTATTGGTCCAGGCGTCTGTCACCATCGCAATACGGTCACGCAAACTTGTCCGATCTCCCGTAATCCGGCTTGCCCCACACACAGCTGTGACTTCTGCAGTGTTGGAACTTGCGGATATTCTCATTCCAAGTGACCGACGGTCACAGTCGAACACCTCGCTGCTCAGCTGGACGTCACCGTGTGTACAGCTGACACATTTGGGGTCCTCACCACCTAGCAAATCACCATCAAGAGCAACGAAGGACCGTCTACGCAGAATTGCTTGCGCGTTACAAGACTGATGCCGGCCGGGGTGGCCGAGCGGTTCTAGGCGCTACAGTCTGGAACCGCGCGACCGCTACGGGCGCAGGTTCGAATACTGCCTCGGGCATGGATGTGTGTGCTGTCCTTAGGTTAGTTAGGTTTAAGTAGTTCTAAGTTCTAGGGGACTGATGACCTTAGCAGTTAACTCCCATAGTGCTCAGAGCCATTTTGAAACCTGTCTTCTTGTACTTTAAATCTGAAGACGGTCTAATTCCACCAAAAGCAGTAACTCTAATTCAGAAACATAGACGATCTAGACTGTTTTATTCACAGAATTATAAGAGACGAGGTCGTGTGCAGATGTATAAGGACAGCACTCAATACGCGATTAGAAAAGAACAGAAATCGCTGCGTACCCTTCGGCGTGCACTGTACAGTGGCTTGTAGAATTAATAAGTGAATGAAGATGAAGAATGAAAGACCAGTACTTTAACACTGCATCTCGCTAAGTTTAATTTCCTTTAAAATAAAAAGAGGTAGTAGTTTCTTGAATGAGATACATCTTATTACACTCTTCTTGAGTTATCGAGCGCTTATTCTACGAAAATTTTGCAGACGTAAAGAGAAAACAACACCCGTATTATTGCTTTGCGTCATCGGAATGACTAGCTCAATCTCGACACATAAAGAATATTGATATTTTAAACCATCTGCAAGGATACTTAAATACACTCTTATTAGATACTTCAAAAGGAATGATTATCATAATATCAACAACGCCTCAAAAATTTGCGCTTAGCAAAATATGAAACTTGCCATTGCTTAGAGAAATTTGCATATCGCTCGTGCTTCTGAGCGCAGCCATCTCGCTTGAACTTCATAATGTGCGGTTTCGTAATAACTGGCTAGGAGCTCCTGGAGAGCAGAGCGCTTCATAAAACCTCCTTATGATTCAATATTAGCGTGCTCTTCAGGGCCCTGACGAGTGATAGCTGGTATGAAAATTCGTTCCCCTCAAAAGCCCGACGGTATTATAATGGAGCTTCCGTACATCTTCATATCGTCTCTACACCGCTATTCATATTCTAATATAAATAGAAATTATGCTAGTGTAGTATTAAGCCAGTAACGATGGAATACGAAATTAGTTACACGCAAATCTTTAGCCAAACAGTAGAATTCGGCATAGCTTTGCATGATATTCAGCGATAAGACTGTTGAACGTCTAGCTTCAAGTTATCTCTGTCAATTACAAATGGAATTGTAACCTAAGGCTAACGGAATCTACACGCCAGCGTCCAAATGTTAAACACAACCAAGAAACGATAATATTATCTCCTGAATAACTCGGCGCGTGTCAGCGTGTGTGTGTGTGTGTGTGTGTGTGTGAGAGAGAGAGAGAGAGAGAGAGAGAGAGAGAGAGAGAGACAGACAGACAGACATAGACGGAGAGAGATGCTAAGACTTTTTGTTGTTTATGGGCTCGGTATATAGGCTTTTTGCGGGCGGGCAGCTAGAGTGATTTTTTTTTTAATTACATTTTACAGTGAGGAACACTGATTACAGGGTGTATACGACTTTAAATTTCATATGTACAAAAATGGTTCAAATGGCTCTGAGCACTATGGGACTTAATTGCTGTGGTCATCAGTCCCCTAGAACTTAGAACCACTTAAACCTAACTAACCTAAGGACATCACACACATCCATGCCCGAGGCAGGATTCGAACCTGCGACCGTAGCAGTCGCGCGGTTCCGGACTGCGCGCCTAGAACCGCGAGACCACCGCGGCCGGTTCGTATTTACACGCTAGTGAAAGTACTTAGCTTGAAAATGGTACAACGAGTAGGCGAAGTCTGAGCACCCTCTCCGCTCGTTTTTAAAGCAGGGTGATGTTTTTGGTATATTTTTATGTTAAGAAAAACTTAGCGACGTTACACAGAGAATGATTTTTCAGAATACATCGTGATTACGTGATTGAGACTGGCAGTGACAGTGTAAAAACGAGGAGAAGGATGTGAAATATTGGCGGAGATGTGTTACTGAATGTGTGGACATGTGAATGGTGGCAACGGTGCAATACAGAAGACTGTCGAGAGAGAAGAAGTGTCTAAAAACAGTTTTTGATATAAATACTGTATTCACTTTCTGTTACATAAAAAATAACTTAATCTGGCAATACTGTACACAATTTCTGCGAAATAGTTATTACGTATTTTCTGTTCCTCTGTTGTTATTTTTGAGAACAACTTGTTAAGTGTCTGTTGTGTATCTGATAAAAAAAACACCACAGTTCAAATACTATGAAAGGAGGAGGGGTTGAAGGGGTGGGCACGTAATAAGTGAAGTAATTAATATCGCCCACAATGTGAAACGCAGAAGTGGTATAATACTGTTCTTCAATACTTTCATGTTCTAAAAATGGTGAAAATTTGAAAATTTACCCTTATCAGAACTCGAACATGGAAACACTTGTGCAATATATACATAAGAAGGGCAAAAAGATCAAAATAATAAAAATGATGGAAACTGTACAACTATCAAAATTGTTAAATATTGGGACGTCTTGGGTTCAAAAGTTGTGATCAATCTCATACGCATATGTAACTCAGTCCAATTGTGTAGCCAGCCGGAGCGGCCGTGCGGTTCTAGGCGCTACGGTCGCAGGTTCGAATCCTGCCTCGGGCATGGATGTGTGTGATGTCCTTAGATTAGTTAGGTTTAATTAGTTCTAAGTTCTAGGCGACTGATGACCTCAGAAGTTGAGTCGCATAGTGCTCAGAGCCATTTTTTGAACCATTTGTGCACCATTTGCAAGCAGTAAAAGTTGCAAAAGTGCGAAGTTAGGCAAAAGCACGGAGGTGCATACAGAAATCAACGACTTTTCTCATGTAGACGCATACTTGAGGGAAGACGCTCAAATCAGCGAAGACAGAGGATGTTAGAAAACTGTCATTTTTTACGTTATTGTAAATTTAGTCCATTGGACGGTTCTTGGTGTCTGAATGAATTTGCCCGCCAATTAAATTCGATTTAAGTTACGGATTTGTTCCCAATTTTCCTGCCAAAATTTCAGTTTACCGCCAATTTTTCTTGGCGCAAAGGTACTGTCATCGTCATCGTGAATTTCACCGTCGATTTTTATATAAATATGCCGTTTGCGACATATTGAATACCGTACTATTAATGTCTTCAAGAGGAGCAGCTGTCACATTATCACTGGATTTGGCATCGTTGGTGGCAGACACTGGAAGAGCTGGGCTGGAATGATATATTTCTGTTACACATAATATTTAAACTGTATATAATGATATTATCAGTTGCTATGCGACCATTGTTGCAATCTATGTAACATACAACCTGAAAATCAGTTTTATACACTGAATCTGAAACCTAGAAGTTCTGATATTCATGTTGACGAGGGCCTGATTCTGTAAGCTTGCATTGCAGCCTTAATAAACCCAAAATAGGATCCGACATTTTACTTAAACTTTTTTTTGAGTCGTCAGTCTTCAGACTGGTTTGATGCGGCCCCACCATGAATTCCTCTCCTGTGTCAACTTCTGCATCTCAGAGCAGCATTTGCAACCTACGTACTCAATTATTTTCTGGATGTATTCCAACCTCTGTCTTCCTCTACAGTTTTTCCCCTTTAAAGCTCCCTCTACTACCATAGAAATCATTCCTGCTGTCTTAACAGATGTCGTATCATCTTGTCCTTTCTCCTTGTCAGTGTTTTCCGCTTATTCCTTTCATGTTTCACTACCATACAATGCTGTGCTCCAAACGTTCATTCTCAGAAATTTCTTCTATGTTTGATACTAATAGACTTCTCTTGGCCAGGAACGACCTTTTTGCCAGTTTTAGTCTGCTTTTGCTCTCCTTCTTGCTCCGTCCGTCATTGGTTATTTAACTGCCTAGGTAGTAGGATTCCTTAACTTCATCTTCATCGTGACCATCAATCCTGATGTTAAGTTTCTCGGTGTTCTGTTTTCCGCTACTTCTCATTACTTTCGTCTTTCTACGATTTACTCTCAATCCATATTCTGCGCTCATTAGACTGTTTACTCCATTTAGGAGATCATGTAATACTTCTTCACTTTCACTCTGGATAGAAATGTCGTTCCACCATTACATCATCGATGTGCAGATTGAACAGTAAGGGCAAAAGACTACATTCCTGCCTTACACCATTTTTAATACGAGCACTTCGTTCTTGGTCGTCCACACTTATTACTCATCTCTTGGCTGATGTACATATTGAATATTACCCCTTTCTCCCTATAGCTTACCGCTATTTTTCGCAGAATTTCGAACATCTTGCACCATTCTACGTTGTCGAACGCCTTTTCCAGTCGACAAATCCTATGAACATGTCTTGATTCTTCGTTAGTCTTGCTTTGGTTATCAACCGCAACGTCAGAATTGCCTCTCTGGTGCCTTTATCCTTCATAAAGCGAAACTGGTCGTCATCTAATACAACCTCAATTTTCTATTTCGTTCTTCTGCATGTAATTCTTGTCAGCAACTTAGATGTATGAGCTGCTAAGCTGATTATGCGATAATTCTCGCACTTGTCAGCACTTGCAGTCTTCGAAATTGTGTGGATGACTTTTTCCGAAAGTCAGATGGTATGTCGCCAGACTCATACATTCCACACACCAGTGTGAACAGTCGTTTTGTTGCCACTTCCTCCAATGATTTTAGAAATTCTGATGAAATGTTATCTATCCCTCCTGCCTTACTTGATCTTAAGTCCTCGAAATCTCCCTTAATTTTCGATTCTAATACTGGACCCCCTACCTCTTCTAAATCGACTCCTACTTCTATCACATCAGACAAATCTTCGCTCTCATAGAGGCCTTCAATGTACTCTTTCCACCTAACCGCTATCTCCTCTGCATTTAACATTGGAATTCTCGCTGTATTCTTAATGTTATCACCCATACTATTAATTTCACAGAAGGTGGTTTTGACTTGCATATATGCTGAGTCAGTCCTTCCGAGAATCATTTCCTTTCCGATTTCTTCACATTGCTAAGTGACTTCGGCCTACCTGAAGAAATTTGTCGCTTCTCTTCCTCACTGAATTGAAGTTGTTACAAAGGCCAGATTTTCTGTTACACGGTATCAGTATAATGTGTCCGGGAGGTGACCAATTTTTTTCTAGTGTGCTTATTACAGATGTAGGAATAAAGATGATTCTCTCAGCCATTTCGTCTTAGCTTCCGTGAACTTCCTAGTTATTTCATTCTCAGCGACTTGTGTTTCTGCATTCCTGAATTTATCTGAAATTCTTTGTACTTTCTTCTTTCATCGATCAACTGAAGTATTTCTTCTATTATTCATAGTTTCTCCGCAGTTACCTTATTTGTACCTATGGTTTTTTTTTCGAGCTTCTGTGATTGCCTTTTTCGAGACGTCCTTTTCTCTTCAACTGTTTTGCCTACTGAGCTATTTGTTATTTCTGTATCTATGGCCTTAGAGAAGTTCATGCGTATCTCATCATTCCTTAACATTTCCGTATCCTACCTCTCTGCGTATTGATTCTTCCTGATTAATCTCTTAAACTTCAACCTACTCTTATTTAAGCTAATGAACTAAATCATTATGACCAGCTGCTTAGAAGCGTGTTGGTCCAGATTTGGAACACAATACAGCAGTGGTTATTCGTGTCATGGATTTAACGAGTTCTTGGTACGTTTATAGTGGTCTACGGCACCAGATGTCTACATACACACACACAGGTCACGTAATCCCAGGAAATTATGGGCCGATGGTTTGTGAACGCGGATATGGTGCATGACTCCCCATGAGATATGGTCACAAAGCGTGTCCACAGCGATTCGAGCAGCGATAACTGTAAACTCATCTAAAGTTTGTCACTGTTCCACGTCTATTTGGAAACATTAGATTTCCTCCTGGTCAAAGCTTGGGTCAGGTCTCACGGATAGGTGAGATAGAGTGAACATCTGCGTGCTTAGCTGTGGGCTTGAATTTTATGGTATAATTATCCGTTTCCTCTATCCACTCTGTCTCACCATATCTCCCTTCCCCTCCATCTGATCATATCATCCTTCCCTGGTCTCTTTCCATGTCCGCCTCTCCCTCATCCTTTTCCACCTGTCCACACCATTCTACATCTTCTATCTGCCTCACCCATCTTTCCATCCCCCCCTCTCTCTGTCTCCCTCGCTGTGCTCATCCCCTTCTCTATTCATCTCAACCTGTCCCCAAACGTTGGCACAGTTAGCCCCTGTAATACAATTCAATAAAGTAGGGTGACACTGCTCCCACAACAACCCTCTCGTGGAGGGCTGGCTACACATCATGTACTTGAAAATAATTTATTTGGCAGGTCGATAAAGAAGACCAATGCTACTCCAATACAACGTGGCTCTCATGTAGGGCAGCCTACATGTTGGGGCCCAGTAAACAGTTTCTTGCCTATGACAACATGAAGGCTGCTCTGCAAAGCAGGTTGATTTGGCAGGCCGCTACTGTGGTCACACAAAATGTCTGTCATGCAAGGCAACCTATAGACCATGGCCTGGGAAAAAGCTGCGACATGGACGGGAATAAATAAATTTCTTTACTTCAAGTCTATGGTCACATTTTTTTTTTCCTTCAGACTACCTGTTTCGGTCTATAATGACCGTATTCAGATCTGTCATTATAGAGTGAAACCAATAGTGTGATGACAAAAAAATTTATGAGCATAACACATATTTGTCCACATCTCTACTCCTACAGGCACTACGATGTTATAAGCCCCATAGTGCTGATACCCGTCAACCCTGCTGTTTCTGTGCCAAGTTTGGTTGAAATCGATACAGGGGTTTTGGAAGAGATCCCAGACGTACACACACACACTTTTGAACCTAATGAAAACAAATGTGGTGAATTTCATTTTGTAGAGATAAAATAATGACTTTGTTTGCGTGGCCATCCTCAGTAGCAAGCACAGAAATATTTGTTTTGTAAGTAAAAATCGCCTTCTCTTTCTGTACTGTGTTTTATTTTCCAAGACGCGTTTCGCCTTTTTGCACCTTAAGGCATCATCAGTGGGATCAGTTATGATACAATTATGACACACATTTGTTTTGATATGTATTATTCGTACATTATAAAACAATTCACTTCTCGCTTTTTATGTAAATGAGTGATTACTTACAGTTCTTCTTGTTTTTAATTGGCATCGGTGTTTCCTCTCATCTAGTCACATGGAGGTCGCATTACAACTCTGTTTATGAAACCTATGCATGTTTTTGTGTTTCGTACATTTTTCTTCCCACTTTTCGTTTTGTTTGCACTTGTGTCTTACGTCTTCTCTCATTTTTATAGACGTAACACTAATATATAAAAAGTAGATGATATCTCTCTGTATTCCATATCAAACACAAAATTTTTGAAGAGGTAAAATAGCACTGTTCAATTAAAAGTAGATAATACCTCTCTAGACTACATATCAAATACAAAATTTCTAGGAAAAACTGTTGATTCTCAGCTGAAGTGATTGTACGTTTAAAGGTACTTCGAAACAAAATGTCGTTATCTTATTATACCTTCAGAGTCACATCATTAGTATAGCTTTCTGTTAAAGCAATAGTTACAGGTCAAGACTGAGTGCAAGTTTCGGGGAACTGGAAGCTGGGCAAAAGATTCTACACAAAAAGTGTCGATTTCCATTGTCTCTCCTTCTGAATTTTAGCTCAGGGTACAAAATTATACTAATATTTAGTCTGTGGGCCAGGAATTCAGTTTGCTAGATAAGGAGCTTTCATTTAAGATTCCAGAAGTAATCACACAGAAACAAGCAGAGTGTTTAATAGCTCACACAACAGTGGTCTTAGAGCAGGTAAGCTTGAACCCTGCCAAAAAAATTATGTCACAGTTAGGTTCAATAAGACCTTAGTTCATCAGCGTAAGGGGAATAAGTGTTCCACAAACAGCAACGATAACCAATGGGATGCTAAAATTATAAACAAGAAACTAACTGAAAATAGGCCCTCAATGTTCAGGTAGATAGGGTTAAAACTACTGTGGTGTTGTTTCATGCAGAAAATAAACAGAAACTGGAGGAGTTTATTTCAGGTATTGGAGCAGAATGGGTTCAATTTTATCCTACTAGCAAATAGAAGGTGGAAATGAAAAAAGTTTTTAAGCGTAACATTGATATTTGCTCAGTCCCAAAAAACGAGTCTGCTCCCGATGAACCCCAGAAAGGGGATAGCGAAAAATACATAAACAACATGCCCCTGTAAGACCTATAATTGATATCAATGATAGCCTGAGACATCAGCTGACTAGTTAACGAGATCATCAACCCGCGTCTTTTCTTCTAGAATCGTATATAGATAAATCGGTAGCAAGTTATAGAGCATCTTCAGGCACTTAATACACCGAAATCAGTGATAATAGCGTCCTTTTATGTGGAAAGTATGTATTTGAACTTCCCAATTCGTGAAGTTCTTAGCGTCATCGATGATAATTCTCTGGGTCACAGTAATATCGAATCTAACTGCACTAATGAGCCTATGAAATTGTTATCGGTATTCCCGAACTTTAATTATTTCAAATTTTGTGGAATATATTTACAAAAAAAATATGGTTGGCCACGAGATCCGCTATAGCCACTGCCTTGCCAACATTTACATGGTGTATTTTGAATTGTAAGACGTATTTTGTTTTCGTACCTCGTTCACTGACTCTATGATCGGTTAATTTAACTTGATATCATATTATTTTTTGCCTGTTTTCAATTCTATGGAGCAATATCGGTGCCCAGAGGAAGCGTCAGGGTAAATTTCGTTTTATTTTTTATTTTTAAGTGACGTTTCCGATCAGCAAATTTGAACTCTGTTCTGGTTCGGTGTAGTGCATGAGAATGTAAGTTAAGCTGAGTTTTAGGACGAATTTCCACTCTGCCTTGGTGACGGAGCACAGGGAGATTCCGTTAGCTTTCGTGGCACAATAGTGGGATGGACGCGCTAGAAAAAACGTAGGAGTGGTCAGCGGCACATTCCTATGCAGCCTACATGACTCGAGTGCTCCAATGTACAAACGGACAGTCCCACCAAATTTTCAGGACAGACATTTCATTGGCTCGTCAGATTCATCCGGAGAGGCTTCTAGAAGCTTTTGGTAGCTTTCCCTCTGCAGAATGGCGGCAAATAAGGTGTAATCCTATGCGCTCTTGTCATAGTCTGATTCATCTGTACCGTCACGCAGAAAAGTGTGACACATGAGTGATCGGTGAGGACTGCGAAAAAATGCGGACAAGACGCTTTCTTGGTCACTGGAGAGAAAGTAAAAAGCTTTGGGGACGTGAGGATGACAGTCGTTTCAGTTCTGGGATGCGGATAGTGTACTCGTGATAGCTTTGGGGTTGCTGAAAGTGCAGTCAGATATTCGTGTAATTGTATAAAGTTCAGTCACACTGCTTTCAGAATTTACAGAGATTATGAAGAATAATTTCGTTGCACGGCGTGATCACTTAACAGCCGAGAGTAACCGGAAGTACATTAAGTGCTGAGGTTCTCAGATGAACTTTGGGCGCAGTACAAATCAGAGATTTGTCGGATGCACTAGGAGAGAGACGGAAGACTGCAGAGGTTGCTGCTGTACGGAGCTGCTCCAACCTGAACGCTGAAATGGTTAGGAACATGTAATTGTGAGTATGGTTACAGACGAGTTGTGGACCCCAGAGTAATTGGCAGCGCAAATGGTTCAAATGGCTCTAAGCACTATGAGACTTAACATCTGAGGTCATCAGTCCCCTAGACTTAGAACTCCTTAAACCTAGCTAACCTAAGGACATCACACACATCCGTGCCCGAGGCAGGATTCGAACCTGCGACCGTAGCAGCAGCGCGGTTCCGGACTGAGGCGCCTAGAACTGATCGGCCACAGTGGCCGGCTAGTAATTGGTTGCGTCGTCAGTATTTAATCTTTCTTCTTTTGAAGAATAGTTAAATAATGAGACAATTTAAATCACCTTTCCACTTGGAGTGAGTGCCCAATGTGTTCTTTCAGAAAGACTTGGCTCCTTGGCTCCGGAATGATCTATCCTCTTATTAACTACTGAAGTTTATTTGTGGAACTCTGACTTACCTCCCTCAGTTTATTTCGTACATGTTCTGTAGCTTTCTTTGGTATAGTATCAATGTTCGCTTTCGTTTCCTATGTTTCCTTTAACGGAGCATGTTCCATGTTTGCATGATTAACGCCACCTCCAATGTAGTATACCTTTTCTCACTGCAAAGAGTAGGTCGCACGCTGATCATCTTCCCACTTAATTTTCACACAGTTGCGAAGGCATACGGGACAATTAGACGAAGTTAGTTTCCATTTTTTTATTATTAAAAGTCATGTCAACTGGTCAAGAGAATGTCAATAAATGTTGTAGTGGCAATGTTTCTTTAAAATTTACCAGTTTCCCCGTCCCACGTAGCTGTAATCGGTAGTACAGACCAGAAAGGTACCAATTGCATGCAAAGATCTAGTAATCGTCATCTTAAGACTGTACGGAGTTACCGTAACCTAGAGTAGGGTTCAGTTAAGACCTTTCTCTTGATTTCAGGGCTCAAATGATTCATTTTCTGTGGATAAAATCCGTACGGCCATTGTACTTATTGTTAACCAAAGATTCAAAATTATAGCACAACAGGTTGGGATGTCTTATGAGGGAAGACACTGAGATACTCAGAGAGGCCAGGAACGAATAGTTGACACCTATTCACAAGTTTTGTCAGTTATAGCCCCCAGACGTCCCCAACGATTTGTACTACCATAAATCGTAACAAGTCAACAAGTACCTTTCAGAACAAAGATTCTTTAATGCGCAACCGCTGTTTAAGGACAAGATCTTAGTCTATAAGCGGCATATTGGCGATCTAATTCTGATTTCTTATGGCAGCAAGGACCACTTAGATGAAACGTAAAAGGCGCTTAAAAGGTAACGTCGTATTATTAAATTTACTGTCGAATTATCACGGGACGGTGAGTAGCTTATTTTGATTTTAACATCTTCCTAAACGAAGAAAAAATTGCTGTCGATATTTATCGGAAACCCACTACAACAGATAGTCTGATACGTAATTCTTCTGCTTGCCCACGTCTCATAAACACGCTGTGTTCAGAGCAGTGCTTCATAGAGTGCAGGAATTTCAGTTGAGTAATAAAGCAGCGAAGAGAGAGCTTAACAGCATTAGATATTTCGCCCAGGTGAAAGTTTATCCTGTGGGACTATTAACGCTTTAAACATGAAGTTGATGCAGGGTCGTAGCAAAAAGAGGGATTAAAGAGTAGCTCCCTCCCTAGGCAGTAGGTGGATGATGAGAAGATATTGTAGAATACCTTATTACGGAGCAATCGCGGATATGGTGGGTAGGAGGCTGGGAATCTTAAATGTCATAATTGCGTACTTTATCACCAAAAACAATGGACAACAGCTTGCACGCCCGAGGAACGACAGGTTCATCCCCACGCCAGTGCAGGTGTTTATTAGATTAAGTGCCCGTAAAGTGATTACAGATACGTGGGCCAAACGGGCAGAAGCACCTGTATCAGATATAAAGAGCATGGTGCAGTGAATAATCCCAAGTCAGCCTTATCTCCTCATCTAGCGTTCAATAACCCTACGTAGCTTACAGGATATTCCTGAAATATTAGGAGATCTTGCATGTGTAAGCTCAAAATCTGACGCTTAATATCTTGGACGAAACTGAAATCATGAAATGCAAAATTAACTATCCAGGGAGTTCCCTTAATAAACAACTGATCTAAAGGATAAGGGCATGATTAATAATTATGTACAACGTTTCAGGGCATTGCATCCCGGTAGATAAATCCACATTCTCTATTAAAGATAATGGTACCCAGTTTTTTGCGTTCAGGTTTATATTGTACATGGTGCAGTAGAATGAGTACGAGACAGATGGTAAAATGAAAACTTTTATTTCAAAAGTAAGTGCCATAGCTGTTAATACATTTACATCAGTGTGAAACAAGATGATCGATGCCTTCATAGAACAGAACCATGATTGTACCCAGGCGGGCACATCTTTGTGCGAAGCAAATCGACGGCCGAGAATGTCTTTTTTCAGGTAGAATGTAGAGATCGCCTGGGGAGATATGAGGATATCCGAGTACTTCCCAGCGAAACTTCTGCAGTGTAGTCGAAACAACCTTGACAACATGCGGCCCTGCCTACTCATCAATAAAGATAAATATAATGTAAATCACTACCGTCTTCTACATCTACATCTATACTCGGAAAACCACCTTGTGGCGTGTGGTACTTTGTGTATCACTGTCACTTCCTCGCTTTTCTGTTCCAGTTGCGAATGGTTCGCGAGAAGAACGACTGGTGGTAAGCTTCTGTGTGAGTTAAAATCTCTGTCATTTTATCACCATGGTCTTTTCGCGAGATATACGTCGGAGGAAGCATTATATCTGTTGGCTCTTCTGGGAATGTAAACTCTCTGAATTTCAACAGTAAGTCACCCCATGATGAAGGACGCATCTGTTGCAGCGTCTGGCACTGTAGATGATTGATCATCTATGTGAATCTCTCGTGCTTACTAAATGAACCTGTAATGAAACGTGCTGCTCTTCTTTGGACTTTCGCTGTTTCTTCTGTCAAACCTATCTCGTACGGATCCCATACTGACGAGCAGTATTAAAGTATTCGTCAAAGGAGGCTTTTGTATGCCACCTGCTTTGTTTGCGAGGTGCCGGGGCTAGCAGTGTATTTAACACTAAATTCTTCTAGAATCTTCATGTGGAAATGATGCTCTATGCCCCCCTTTTCTAACTCCGACTTTTGCTGTTGCATATGGATTAAGAATAAATGCGAACTGACTGTAATCGACCCTGTAAGTGGAGTAGAAAAGAGTTTGGCACCTGCAATAATTTAATTTGATAGAAATTAATTTGATAAAGGAAAGTTTCATTAACGTAGTGGGAAATGAAAGGGTTGCTCTACCGATCTACAGAGTGAAAGTTCTGTCCAAAATAACAATTTGATTTATTGTGACTAAACTCAAAATAATAAACAAAACACATGAAACATTTACAATACGTCAAATTCGATACTCAAATAAATGCTGCGACGGTGAAGTTGCCTATAAACTAGCTTTTATGACCAAGTGGTATGTGGAGCCAATTCCTTGCAACTGAAATCTTAAGACAAACATCCAGCCAAGCCAACATTAATTGCTGCTACAGTAGTGAGAACTCAGACAATGAACACCCAAGACAGAACCAAGACGGGAACAGTCGCGCTCTGCTGAGCTCTGACTATCACACAGCAAAATTCCCTAATCCGCCGGTGCTGCGGACATACATTACCAAGCTGTCTTCTTAACTGCAAGGACACGATCTGCCGTACCGGAGGCGATGGCTGGTTGCTTCGATGTCCCGTCGTGGTGATTATAACGTCGCGAGTATAGACCGAAACAAATTATCCTGGTCTAGTTGTTCCAGACTAAAGACTTCCTAGCAACACAAATGCGCCTCTGAGGGAGACGAAGAAGGCTCGCCACACAATCACTGTAAGATCAGCAGAACCCGCCTGTCACCGGACCACCCGGCTGACGAGAGACGCTGCGTGAGAAGTCCGCGTGTGAAGGAATAGCAACTTTTCACCGCATGCAATAAGAGAGGAAAATATTCGTATCTTCTGAGTTCTCAATACTATCCTTGTAATGACAATACTCGGCTATACTTCCCCAAATCGAATTACTCAGAGTAAGATATAAATATGAGAGAGAGCAAGTCACTGTGTGCATTGTAAAGGCATGCCACCTCTCATGTTGATGGATTACATTTTCTGAGGGTTTTTCCATTTAATGTCAGTCAGGGATCTGCCTTTCCTGCGGTTAGTTTTGTGTGGCCATTCTACTTTAAATCGCTTCGTACGCAAACTCCTTGATATTTTGTAGATGTAAGTGCTTACGATGATTCTTCCGCAATTGTGTAACCATACAATAAAGGATCTTTCTAGGTATGTATTCGCAATATGTTCCACTTGTTTACGTTGAGGACCAATTGCCACATCTTGCACCAAGTAAAGATTTTCCTCAGGTCTTCCTGCAATTCGCTAAGATTTCCTAGAGTTGCGACTTCTCTGTGTGCAACAGCATCATCCGCGAAAAGCCTCATGAAACTTTTGATGCTGTCTACTTATGTCGGTTGTATCTATTGTGAAAAGGAATGGACCCATAACACTCCCTTGTGATACGCCCAAGTATAGTTTTATGTCTGAAGACTTCTCTCCATTGAGAATAACATACTGTGTTCTTCCATTAGAAACTCTTCATTCCAATCACTCAGTTGTCTGACATCCATACGGTCGTATTTTGTTCGTTAGGCGGCAGTGCGGAACTCTACCGAATGTCCTATGGAAGACAAGGCACATGGCATCTATCTGGGTTCTGGTATCTACCGCCTTCTGGTCTCGTGAACGAACAGAGCGAGCACGATTTCACACGATCGTTATTTCCAGACCCCATGTTAATTACTTCGCAGTAATTTTTGGTCTCCAGAGATGTCATAATAAGCGAGCGTAAAGCATGTTTCACAGTTCTGCGGCTTATCGACGTCAGAGATGTAGGCACATAGTTTTGTGCGTCTGATCGACGACCGTCCCTGAAAACGCAAACGACATGTGCTTTATTCCAATTACCAGCAACGCTTCGCTCCTCAAGAGATTTTTGGATCATTGCTGTTAGATTTCGGTCAAGTTCGATCACATATTTTGTGTAGAATCATACCGCATCCCATCAAGTCCAGTGGCTCTCCCTGTGTTGAGCGATTTCAGTTGCTTTCCTACTTCGGTATCAGTCATGTTGTAGTTCGTGCGAAGCACTACAGTGATATCTTCCTCCATGAAACTGTTCTGTAAAAAGACTTTTACAAGTATTTCGGCCTTTTATGTGTCGTCCTCCGTTTCCGTGCCATTATGGTAGCAGAATGTCGTGAAAGATGGCTTCGATCCGTTTACAGATTTAACATCAGATCAAAACTTTTTAAAATTTATTGTCAAGTCGGTAACAGAATTTTACTTTTGAATTTGTTGAACACTTCACGCACGGCTCTCTTTTACCAAAGTTTGCCTTCGTTTAGTTTCCGTTTGTCTTGAGCAAGAACGGGCTGCCATTTGTCCACGGCGATTCTAAGAAGATTAAAGAATAAAAGAATATTCCGCCTTCAAAAATAGTTACCGTAATTTTCTGTCTAGATATCGATGATCATTCCACCTTTGCTCATTGAGTACTTTCCCACTGATATATTTCATTGTTTTTCTTTCATTGTGCCACGAAGCAGATAAGCAAAAGACCATTAGCGCTACGGTTCTTTGTATGCACTTGAGCAATATTCTACTGAGTGCAGAACGTTTTACACTATCTGTCGCTTGCTTTTCATCTGCAAACATAGTACCCCAGAAGACCGCGGCGGTACCGTACCTTACTGTTATCAGCAGTTTACTGAAGACTTTGTTCGCTAGCTCGTTAACTACGCACAACTGTTGGAGTCTCTTACAGCTGTAGATGTGGTGGACGCACAATATTTTACGTAAATCTGTTAAGCAATGCTTAATGGAAAACAATGTGCTCTGGAGATCCTTGGTCTCCATATTCGCCGGCCCCTCTCTGCCTGAGACTGAGTCATTCAGGCTGAGTGGGATAAGGGTGAGTCCTGTCAGAAGATGCACCTTGGCCGTAGACCCTTAAGAGTGTGAAGCACTAAACTCAGTTACTTTTTTTCTTTTTTTTTTTTTACGCTACTCGCTGTTGGTGAGTCCGACATCAGTTACCTGCCGTGAATTTTCTGTGATTCCTTACCTTAGCTTGTACGAAGTGGAACGTATTCTGGGAATCACAAAAATCGTTTAGAAACATTCAAAAAGTGTCACATTCACACAACCCTATCCTATTTCGCTCGACTCAAAACTGAATGTCACTGAGAATGTGGCTTTGTGCGCCGTAGTGGCGGACAGTGGTAGCCTGAAGTTTGCAGTACCTGTAGTTATAATCTTCTGCATCCTGTTAGACACCTTCTCCGCTTCTGCTGATACGGATTCCTCCACGTTTTTAATCTATTTGAACCCCAAAGTATCTGCAGGTCATCTTGCCAGCTATAGAGATGTTGCCTACCTTAAGTTTTTGATCTCGAGCTACTTTTGAGAGCTCCAGTCGTCGGTTTGCTTCCTTCACACAACTTCATACTCTCCACAAAACTACAGGTTTTACTCTCAAGGACGACTCTTGACTTCACAGGAACGACTACTAGAGGCTCGTCACCATACGAAACGCCCCTCATAACGATCGCGGAAGCTACGAACGGAGCGACCAGACCTGTATTCGTCTCAGTCGGATGAACAACACAGGTCACAAAATATTATCTAATGCGTCTCCAATAACGATTATAATTGTCGTTGCTGCTACGTCGAGTACCACATTCATGGCAGAGTATTAGTAAGGGTAATAGTCGTATAAGCCTTACTTGTTAGCGGATTTTGTGTCAGATTTTTCTTAGATTACCGCTCTCGTGGTGTTCCACGACTCTGGCTCGACCTCCACTCACCAAGCTTCTTTAGTACAAATGTTGAGTAAAATATGATGAGCGGCACAGAACTTCTGTGCCGATATCCCACGGATCGAGAGTTTTCCCTTTCTTGAAACTGAGCAGTATCACCACAATAACCTTTTGGCGTAAGCAATAGTAGTAGTATGTTTGTTCATCTGTGTATCACCTTTACAGGAATAATGGACATATCATAACATTACAGTTTGAGAACAAACCAATAAAATCGTAATTCATACACACAAATATTTATGTATATACAGGTCTAGTTTACCAAGGATGGGACGTGTAGGAGAAGTGACCGTGTCCGTGTCACAATTCTGGTCCAGTCCGACAATTATTCGTGGGTGCTCATGTTGATCTGTAGCTGCATCATCGCTGGGGAGGAAGTAATCCAGCAGATATTCCACTGTATGTATGCCTTCGAGACGTTGTAGACTTGTAACTGTAGGCTTCCCCAGCATAAACTGTTGATGAAGGTTTCTCGGGTCTCCAATCGGGTGGTAGCGTTGATATCTCGCGACGTTTCGGGAAGTGTCATACTACCCATCTTCTGGCGGAGATTCGCGGAGAGCGGGCTATTTATGTACTCGGTCACCCCCTCCACTAGACCTCGGGTGGCTGCGGTGGACCGGCGGCGTGCGCGCGGTGGTGGGGATAGCGGTCGCCCCCGGCGGCCGGGTTCGGTTCTCGGTGTAAGCATTCTGTCTGCGTCCGCCGCGGAGGACGTTGACGGGCGCGCTCACGACTGATCGCCCCTATCGCAGGGTTCCATGCTGCGCTGAGTTGGTGTCCCTCATCTCTGTTGACCAGATTGTCGTGAATTCTTATTTCTATGGAGGCTGAAGAAGGATCCAACCCCGACGATGAGTAGAAAGACGATAGCTCTGCTGAAGAAATCTGACTTACCTGAGCCAATGAAGAAGCGTCTGTACCCCAGAGCGCCAGTGATACCACGCCTCTATGGACACCCCAAGACCCACAAGGGGTGCCTCCGAGACCGATTGCGGACTCCATCAACTCTCACATTTACGGACTTGCCAAATACCTAGCGACGCTGCTCAAACCCCTTGTGGGACACTGCAGCCACCATGTGAGAAAGTCAGCCGAATTCGTAAAAAATACTCAGGGACATGCGACTACAAAGGGAGGACCTACGTGACGTCGCTTTTCACGAAAGTGCCCCTCCATACTCCTTGGCTCTTTTAGCCCATCACTTTGAACCACAAACAGTCAGCCTCTTCGAACACGCACTAGCAAACACCTACTTTCAGTGCAACGGGGAATTCTTCGAGCAGATCGGCGGTGTGGCTATGGGTTCCCCATTGGCTCCTGCGATTGCGAACCTCTATATGGAACATTTCGAGGAGGTTGCCTTCAAACTGCCAGACAGAAACCAAAGGACTTCTTCCGCTATGTCGGCGACACTTGTGTCGTGTGGGGACATGGCAAACAGGCGCTAGATGAGTGTCTGGAACACCTCAACAGCATCCATCCGAACATCAAATTTATAATGGAAATGGAGGAAAATGGATGCCTCCCCTTCCAAGAGGAAGGCTGATGGTTCACTAGGCCATGCAGTACATAGGAAGAAGACACACACGGACCTATACCTTCATGCAACAAGCTGCCACCATCCAGCACAAAGATAAACAGTACTGACAACCCTGGCACATAGGGCGCGCGCCATCTGCGACAAAGACAGCCTACCATCCTAGGTGCAACACCTCAGGGAAGTCTTCCACCAAAATGGCTACAGTAAAACGCAGATCAACAGGGCGTTTAAAAGGAAGAAGGAAACAGCGAGAACCCCATAAGAAGATGATGAAGAAGAAGAAGAAGAAGATTTTGTTGAGC
The DNA here is from genome assembly GCF_021461385.2 of Schistocerca piceifrons. NCBI lineage: Eukaryota > Metazoa > Arthropoda > Insecta > Orthoptera > Acrididae > Schistocerca > Schistocerca piceifrons. The sequence goes on from NC_060138.1 coordinate 725,168,558, forward strand.
CCAACCTACATAGGTAAGAATGATCATCAAAATAAAATAAGGGAAATCAGAGCACGAACAGAAAGGTTCGTTTTTCCCGCGCGCTGTTGGGAAGTGGAATGGGAGGGAGATAGTACGATTGTGGTTCGATGAACCCTCTGCCAAGCACTTAAATGTGAATTGCAGAGTAATCATGTAGATGTAGATGTAGATGTAGAAGAAGAAGAAGAGAAACGACTCGTGCTCCTTCCGTGCGTGGGTCCGCTCTCGGCCAAAATCGTACGTCTTCTGGGCAAATACAATGTCAAAACCGAAGACGAGGGAGCTCCTAGGTTCTGTCAAAGATGCGCTGAACCTTAACACACCAGGAGTATACAGCATACCATGCGAATGCGGTAAACAATACATTGGGCAAACACAGCGCTGTATATCTAAGCTTTGCGAAGAACGTATCAGATGTGTGCGACTAGGTCACACAGAAAAACCAGCCATAGCAGAACGCAGCATAAATGAAGAACACACCTTCAACTTCGAAAACACGAAGGTACTGTGCCGAGCATCTGGCTTCTGGGAAAACGTTATCGAAGAATTATTATTATATTTATTTATACAAGATAGTCTTAAATCTGCATGCGTCATTAGATGCACCCTAAACATCTGAATAAAATTAAATATTACATTTGATTTTACGTAAAGCAATTTCCCAAAAAGTTAAACACATATTGTAATTGCAATGATCAATTTCAGTTTATACTCTATGTGCCTTGATTAGCTATTCATTGTACATACTGCATCTCTTCCTCACAGATATTGGCCTATTCTTTCCACTGCTGCAATCAGAGTTAATATAACCTAACTATTTTTAAATGAAGGGCAAAACTACGCAAAATAATAAACAGTTAATTAAAATAACAACTTAACACCTAAATCTAATAAACCAAATAATCTTAGTAAAGTTTTTATAAGTCTGCGAACAAATACTGCCTTGCTGGTAGTGTAACTCTTTGGACGATAAAGTATGCTGATTTTACAGGTTAATTATTTAAGTAATGGAACATGTAACTAGCTCAGTCGATGTGTAGTGACAAGCGAAACTGATACGTCGATCTCTTTCGTTCAACTGAAATTACAACAGTTACTAATTGTTTACAAAATTTCCACAAAAGAAACCCTCTTGGCCCTGTAGCTCCTCTTACATATCATCTCCACAGTACACCTATACAGTGTGGACATTAATAAAACCGATAAACTGCAGGGTTACACCATGTTGGCGGGCCACTTGTCTGAAGCTTTGTAGAACCCAGTCCTCCAAATCTGGTGTACGCAGTTCGCCGCCTCCCCGCACCTTCGCCTGTCTGAAAGAACCCATGATCACACAAATTCCCAAAACGGGCTTCAAATGTTGTTGTGATATTGTTAGTGTCTGTGAAAGTAACTGTTTTGGTATAGCCCTGCTGCCTCTCGGCCATATGCATCTGCTTGGCCGTACACATGCACCACCTTGGCTTGTTCCCTAGGTAAATGCCGGACCATCACGCAACTTACAGTACGCTGCGTCTATCACACAGCATACAACACACAAGGAACGCACGACACGTGGTCAGAGGAACTTTACGTCGTCAGTGCCATCTACCTTGACAACGACGCATTTCTGGAAACATGTCCATAGGACCTTTCTTCCTCCAGCTACAGTCAGGAATCCGTCCCTGCAGTTAGTTTTATTAATGATCACCCTGTATATCCACTAACTCTGACATGGTCCCGCAGCCGTTAGCTGGGATAGATACCGGGGAAAACATCAGACAACGCCCAAAGGCCAAAACTTTGGATACGTGGAAATTGTGAGGAGTACAGTCAGGCACCGTTTCTCTAATAAGAGCCTTTCTTTTTTACCTTTAAAATCTTACAACTTCGTTTCCACAGACAAATGGTAGACAACCCTTGAGATTTCGTTGTATAGCACACGTAGAAAACAACTCACGGCACCACAGACACATCAGAAAACAACGCCGGAAAATTAGATTTATACTAGATTCTTTATAACACGTAAGTCTCTTCATGCTCTGTACATTTGTGGTGTCAGAAGTGTAATTCAGCATTTTCTATTGATTGTCCCAAACGACTAGAGACAGAACAAACTGTCAGTTATAACAGGAGATCTAACGCGAGGTTTTAATTACAGCTAACTTCGGTAGTAACGCTGGCATTACAGCCCAACCTAATTCGTTTTTCTGTGCAGTGCCCGACGTGCAACGTTCGGCGGAGTAGCGTGCACAGCGGTATCTTCATCACGATAAAGTGGAAGCTGGCAACTCTCGGGTGAGTGGGCGCCGTTAGGGAACACCAGTAAGCACTTGCGTCGTAAAGTGGAAACCCAAGGCGTAGCCACTGGAGAGGCTGTTTGCGCCGAATTACGACTTCCCCGACCCGTACGTTCCCGCGACACTCTCTCGTTCCGCCCCACGGTGGCTCCGTGATCCTTGGGATCCCACTGGACAACCTCCAGCCTCCGACACTTTCATCTTAACATCTACTGGTCAACAAAAAGATGTGTTAACATCTGAAGTAAAATCCCTTCTCACTACCACGAAACTAATATCAAATAAGGGCAACGTTACGCTAACAGAAAGACACCACAAAAATAAAAAGTGAAACAAATCTGGAGGCAACTGATCAGCGGAATAGATACAAGCAACAAAAAATTTATCAGAAGGGATAAAAACAGAGAATCCAATGATCACGGAAGAAGAGAAACAGATGGCGATGATAGAAGCTGTTGGTGTATTGTCAGTAATACAAATACTATGTCGGTACTGCCTGGAAAGAACAGAGGTGAGATCTTTCGAAAGCGAAGCTAAGCCAGTGATGACAGGAAAAGACCCAGTCCCCTCTTGAACGCTGAGTGGTTTCCGACGAGACGCAGATTACTGAGTAACTTATTCCACAGAATAGCTGAAATGGAGAACGACATGAAGAAAGAGAGTTATGCATGGCACGGCCAACATGTTGGGAGTATTACATGTTTTACTGTAGTTACGAAATGATTATGGGTATTTGAAACGAAGTCAATGAATAAGCAACTGTTGAACAATACGGCTAGTTTAAAAATTACGTCGTTTTCCAGATAGCAGACTGAGCGAAAAAAGAACTGACAAGATTAATAATTGCTCGTTACACACACATTCCATGCAAGCATTCATGGCTTGTTCGAATCGTCCGGAGATTTCATTGTTGGTGCCGCGCTGAACTGTATCAAATTAGCAAGAGTTTAGGTTAGGCTGTACCAGGTTTCCTTTTATTTTAGCAGAAAATCCTTTTCTAATTTTTTTTAGTTAGATGTGCGAAAGACAGAAAGACTTCCTGTATAGTGAGACTTTCTCATCCAAATATAGCCTGCAATAGTTTTTTCTTAATGTTTCTTTTCCCATTCCTACTGATTACGTAAATATATTTCTCTGCAAAGTAGTCTACGATACCGTGAACAAAAGGCTCTTAAATAGCTGGTCATGCTGTTTTGACATATCAATGTTGGTTAAACACTATGTTACCAATGTTACAAATAAACACAAATGCAAAGGTTATTGTGATCTTAAAATCTATTGTAACGTAATCTATGTTTGAAAATTACCGTGTTTTAAAACCTTGCGCTAGGGTAACATGGCAGCGATGTGCCAGCGTTATCGGCATTATTGGCAATAATGTATGGACTGAGTCCCTATGGAATGTGATTTGTCTGAAGTCGTGGAAAATTCGGATAGTGCTCCTCCTGCATGAGAGATACCCTACTTGTCACAGTTTCTGAGTCTGCGCACAGTGAGAAGACATTTATTCCATGGCACCAGCTTAGAACTGTTGTCATCGTCGGGTTCGTGGAAACTGTGGAAATTGTTGTTGTTAACGTGGTGAGTCTTTTTAAAATGTTTTTAAGCAATGATATGTAGAAGATGGGATTGATTAGTGTGAGCAATATGTTAATACCTCTGTTCTTTTGGCATTTACTTTTCTACATTTACATGCTACGTACCATACCTGAGAAGTGACCTTGTTGACACAGATGTGTATCACAGAAAAGTTGCAGAGCCTTAAAGTGGGCCCTCAACAGGTCTAGGAAAGTGACGAGAAACATAGTTGGTAAGTAAATATCGACATTTATCAACTTAATAAAAATCACATGAATCAAGATGCAAAAGCTGGGGACGAGAGTAACTTTCGCATGATATGTCACTGCTAAGTAACATAGCTCGATGAGCCTTGACCATACGTGGATAGAACTTCTGCGGTGTAGTACAGAATGTAACTTAAAGAAATACGCAGTGGGACGAACAAAAATGACTCTTTTATTCAAAGGCAATAATTACACTGAAGTCACTGTGATTATGGTCCCCTGGGTATTACAAAATGCGAGACACGGTTCTTAACAGGGTGTGTGATCACCGCGGATAGCAATGGATGCGCTGTGGCGTGCTCCTACGGTGGCCACGAGGCTGATGAGGAGTTCCTGTGCTAAGGCATTCCATTCGTCGATTAGCGTGGTTGCCAACTCCTGGACGATCGCAACGCATCCCATACGTCCCCGATGGGATTTAAGTCTGGGAACGGCAGGCGAGTCCATTTGCCGGATGTCTCTCGTTCCAAGAGATCCTTCATCTGCGCTGTTCGAGGCGGCCGCGCATTGTCATCCAGTCATTATTACGTTTTGTCACCATTTCCATCACAGATGCTGAAAATGTCTTTGTCAAGTCACGCCCAACATGTTTTTAATCTTTTTTCACATTATCGTTTTTCACGTTTTCCTGTGATGCGTCTTCCACAAAAATTAAGAGTTTCTTTTAGGGTAAAATTAGTGAACTGATGATCGACAAACATGGGACTCGGTTTCTACTGTACCCGTTCTAGCATAACGACCCACCCAATACGATTTCCTGCTTTTTCTCTTGAACAACAACAGCGATATAGTTCACAAAACATGTTTTCCATCCTTTCTTGTCTTAATCCTCTCAATAAATGTTTCTATACCACTTTCCTTCATTGTGGCCGTTATGGTCCGTCCATAACACTGTCACCACAAATAAAACGTACAGACGTCATGCTTACTTCAAAATGGTTCAAACGGCTCTGAGCACTATGCGACTTAACTTCTGAGGTCAGCAGTCGCCTAGAACTTGAACTAATTAAACCTAACTAACCTAAGGACATCACACACATCCACGCCCGAGGCAGGATTCGAACCTGCGAGCGTAGCGGTCGGTCGGTTCCAGACTGTAGCGCCTAGAACCACACGGCCACTTCGGCCGGCGTCATACTTATTTCCACTGACCAACACAGTTAAACAATCGTTAGTGGACGAATGATGCCTCCTCCATCGCCAGACTTAGCAGTGGTAAATAAAAGGCCCGGTAGAACGCACACGTTTCCCTACAGCGCAGCAACGCAATACGGAGAATGACTGCAGTGACAAAATAAATGAAACAACAAGACTGAATAATGGAAAAAATCATTGAACTGAAAGTAAAAAATGGACGGGCATTAACCACACGATTTCAATAAAACATGATAAATTGGTGATATTTACAAAACAAATTGGGTTTTCGACAATTTCTATGACTTTCCGAAAACTCATTTTAATGCTCTATAACTTTTCTCCTAGGAATTTTTTCGCCACATTGATCAGTCTTCAGATATTGCACCTTGTATGGTGACGAGACAAGTGTTTGAAATGTGAAAAAGTGGAGTTTTCTGATGCACCGTGGAAGTAACATCGTTTCGCGAAAGCCTGTTGTGGGTAATGTTCACATTCAAATGCGGTGCTCATTTGTAGTAATGAGGATGAAATTAAGTTAATCTTGCTCTAACACTTATTCAGTTGATTGCTGAGGGCGACAGGGACCTATAACAGAAAAAAAAAACAGCACAACGATTTCCGACTTCTGCCGACAAGTACGTATCAGAAGAAGGGGGCGAAACTGCCAAAAATACTTTTTCGAACTATAGTTGAAATCAGTAGGTCTATGAATCGGCGGAAATTCGGTGAACGTGCAGTAGTCGGCCAAACTTTGCAGCCTAACATTGTTACAATATGCTTAACTTAATATTATAGTCATGATTATTAATAAGTACATTTGAACATAAACGTTCCTATTCTGCGCTTATAGGAAACCTTATAATTTTCGTTTGGCATTTCCACCAAAGCGTTGAGCGGCGTAGCGTAGTGCCTGATGCTCTACACTCATACTCAGGAGACTCGTATTCAGTCCGACAGCCAGCTATTCAGGTCTGAGTTTTCCGTGGTCTTCCACTCTGCTATAGGCAAATGCCAGGATGCTTTCCTTAACACTGGTTCCTACCCTCCCTGGATCAAAAAATCCAAGTAATGCTGCGTCTCTAATGACCTTATCCGTCGAAGAGAAATAAAACACTACAATTACTGCCTCACTTGTACCATACCAGACCAGGCTCGGATCTGGTGTAGGGGGTGGGGGGTTGAACTGGGATACCTGCCCCAGGCGCCAATTTCAGGTGGCGCCAAATTCGTTTTCTTGAAGAAAACAACCTTGTTTCGCAAAGCGCCTAGCATCCATCATATGTTGGTCTATGATTTTGGAACGCATCCCTGCTCGATTTTGAGCACTTGTGAACACATTCTAAGTTGATTTCTGAACGAATCGTAATTTGATTTTGGAATGTGCGCGTAGTGTAGATGATGTCTCTGCCAAGGGAATGCCCATCGCACCTAGAAATAAAAAACTTTCCCGCAGACAAATGGGGACGGGGCTATATGAGACGAGACGAATAAACCGGAACAGGTGAATGTATGTTTATGTAGTTGACTGGGTATGTGAATCATCAGCATTGCTATTATTATTACGGAAATCCATGGATTCAGACTACCAGAGTGTAAATAAATTTAGTTTTCGTGTCGATCATCTGATGGAATAAAAAGCAAGAAAGATTACGTATTGTCTTCTTCGTGTTCCAAGAAAATGAAAGCCAGTTGTACAGTCAAGCCGGCCGACTGGGAGCAGGAAAGTCACGACAGAACATTTTAATTTCCACTGCCCTGGATATATGTTTGATGGCTTCCATTACAAAATATACTAATTTTAATTCCACAGCAACGTGCGATAGAAGAATGCTGTGTGAAGAGGTGTGGCTATGCTCTTTGACATACTTAAAGCATATAACACGTCTTACACTTCCTCAAACACATGTTTTATATATCAATATCTTGAGAAAGATGTGCACTACAAAATGAAGTTATTTACGAAAAATCTTTTTTTCTCTTTTTTTTTAATTTTTGATGTCCTATCTCAAACACTCGAGGGCGGGAGAGGGGAACGTGCCACTATCAAGTTTTTGTCCTGGTTCAGAAATATCGTACATCTTGGGCTGTACGAGACGATCGACGAGCCTACGAAGTGGAAATCGAAACGTTTACTGTCACACAAAAACATACATGCAATGGAGGAGATACATTCGACAAATGATTCTACTGATTTCTCATTTACGATGAATGTTGTAATTTATTATCTAAAGATCAACAATAACTTAAATTTTTATGTAATTTAAATTTTTAGGTAATTTTTTTATAATTTTGTCGTTTTGTGTTCTCTTACACGCACAGGGTGTCACAAGTACCCCCCACCACCAGAAATCAAAACTTGGCTGTCCCTATGTCACACCACACACCCTCCATTATGAATTAGCTGATTCCACAGGTGTAAAAGAAAGAAGGTCGTGGTAACTTTCTCATCAACAATTATCTATTATATACCTTTACACAAAATGAATGTGACATTTGTTGAATTGTCCAAAATCAAAAGCAAAAATGATTTCAAAAGAAAAATGATTTTCTCTCCATTCTTTAAACTAAATTTGAAAATAATCAAATTAGTTTTCATTCATTAGCTACTGTTAATGAGATTTGAGTCTACCACTTGTGAACTACTACCCATTTTTAAACTTTTGCTTGCTTTTAGGTATGGAACTGAATGCAGGGTCAGGTGGGCACCTGTCTATTAGTCTAGGTATGAGTGTATGTCAAACAATCAAATGTCGATACAAAGTACGGTAGTATAATATGTTGTACAGTTACAAGATTCATTGCATAACATGAACTGAATAACATTACAGTTGAAGTGATATTGAATGATCATTACATGACAAAGAATGGTTAAATTTGAATTCAAATTGTTTATTAATCAACACACATTTTGCAGCAAATCAATAACACATTTTGTAATTGATAGTTGCAACCAGCAAGTGAGGGCTCAAATGCTATCCTATTACAGTTCACAATTAAAATTCAGTTCAAGGTTGCTTCACAGTTTACCACCAAAGCACCTAAATTTTTCTAAATTCATAACCCTGGAATATTCTGGAGCCAGAATCTTTTCTTTGTTTATAATTTGCTTGTTGTAGCTGAACCACTGTTCTGCACTGTTCACTGTTTGGATAGTGGAGTCTTTTAGTTTTTCTTCTGTTTTCCCACTAATAAGGAAGCATGAATCATCTGCAAATTGGAGGGTAGTTTGTAAATACTTGTTGTACATAAAATCATTGACATAGAGGAGAAGCAGCATGAGTCCTAATACTGATCCTTGAGGGATGCCGCATTTCACATTTTCACATCCTGAATAGTAGTAGCTTATTTTGTTATGGTCAGTATATTGCACTTCAGCCACCTGTTTGTGATGACATAGGTATGTCCTGAGCCACTCATTGGATATACCTCTAATTCCTAATTGGTCAAGCTTCTGCAGTAGGGTGCTATGGTCAATGATGTCAAAAGCTTTGGATAAATCAAGACATATGCCTGTCACAAACTCATTCGCATCCAATATGGCATAGATTTCATTAAGAAATTCAAATATTGCACTCTCAGTTGAATAGCCTTTCCTGAAACCATGTTGTGAGGGACAGAGAATTTTATGTTTATTTAGGAAATCAGATAATCTCTTTTTTTTCTAAAATTTTTGAAAATACAGGCAGTGTGGCTATTGTTCTATAATTTGAAACGCCTTCTGGATTTCGTTTTTTGAGCAGTGGTTTCAGTTTTGCAGTTTTTAAGCATGAAGGGAAGGTTCCTGATGCCAGTGAGCTGTTGCACAAGTGTGTCAAGGGATCAGCTAAGGCAAGACAGCATTTTTTAATAATTGCATCTGGTATTCCATCAGTTTTACATGAGTGCCCTGTTTTCAAGGTTCTTATAACTGATACAATTTCTTCAGTATTTGTGGGTGAAAGGAACAATGATATAGACCCATTTCTCATGCTATTGGATAATGGAGGTGACATTTTGGTTTGTTCTTCCAGATCACTCACCAACTGCTCACTCATGTTTGCAAAATATTTGTTGAAGGTCTCTGCAATTTTTGTTGGGCAATAGATCATTTGTCCTTCATAATATAAGTTTATATTTTTAAATTATTTGGTTTCACTTTTTGTTTTATTTTTTATAACTTCCCATGTAGCTTTAGATTTGTTTTTTTGAATTTTCAATGTATTTGCCATTTGCCATTGTTTTAGCTTTCCTTACGTTTTTGAGGATCCTCTTGTAATTCTCCAGGTACAAATGAAATTCATGAGGCTTGTTCTGTGTCTTAGGGGTGGCACTGTCACAAGTGGTAAAATACCAGTGGTTACAAGTGACAGATCAGCAGATATTTTAGGCTAGGGAGCGCAGAAACTAAAGATGTTCAGAGACACGCTGAAAATGACATTCACATTGATAAAACAGGCAGCCAGACATGCAGACAGTGTCTGATTGAAACTAGTGATACTCAAAAATTGACAGGAAAATTAGGTTCATCCAGTTGTAATTCTGCCAGTACACAAAATCAGTTATCCTTGTTGCATCAGAACATCTGAGGACTAAGAGGTAAGTTTAATGAGTTGCTGGTTTGTGTTGAATTAGAGTTGAGCAAACCAGTTGATATAATTTGCCTCTCTGAAAATCGAGTGACCACTGGTATAGATATGTTAAAAGTTACAGGATTCAAGTTATCTTCTTATCTCTCTAGAGAAAATATGGAGAAAGGATGAGTTGCCACATTTGTCAGAAACTGTTTTGATTTCTAGAATATTTATATCAATAAATTCTGCTCAGAGCAGGCATTAGAAACTTGTGCAACAGAAGTAGTATTTCATAATAAGTTCTTTATAATATAAGATCACCTTCAGGAAACTTTGACCTCTTCATAAAAAAGCTCAAAGCTCTGTTGTCCTGTCTCATGGTAAAAAACAAAGGAATAGTGGTTGCTGGTGATTTTAATGTGGATTTATTGAAAAGCACTATCAGTGAACATTTATTGCAGTCAGTAACATTATCATTCAATTTAGTTCCTACTGTAAACTTCGCAACTATGATGTGTAAATGCTCTGAGACTGATATTGATAATATCTGTGTATGCAAATCTAGGGAAAAAAGTCATATCACAAAGCCAATAGTAAATGGGCTATCTGATCAAGACATGCAGCATCTTGAGTTAAATGTTGAAACTTGTCAGGATAAAAAATCTATTAAATCCAAGTACAGGAGGGTAATAAATAAGTCAAAAATTGAGAAATTCAAGAAATTGCTCAAAGACATGAACTTGATAGATGTTTACAATACTTCTGACTCAAATGGAAAATATAAAGCATTCATTGATACAGTTACCTTGTGTTGTGAAAATTGTTTTCCCCTAAAGGTAACTCAGATCACACAGAAGTCAAACAGTAAACCATGGGTTACACAAGGAATAAAGTTATCATGTGGGACAAAACACAGACTGCGTCCAGTATTGAGAAACACTTCTGATGGTAGAATTGTACTGCATTACAAAGAATACTGCAAAATATTGAAGCAAGTAATCCAAAAATTGAAGCAGCTTTATTATAAGAAAAAGATACTACATCAGGCAACAAAATAAAAACTGTATGGAATATAGTGAAGACAGAAACAGGTGGGACCAAAAATGAAGAGGAACAGATAACTCTAAAAATAAATGAGACTTTGGTAACAAATGCATGTAGTGTTGCAAAACTCTTGAACAAGTACTGGTACTTCATTTGTGTTACTTACAGGTTGGGGGTATCAGGTTCGGTGAACAGTCCAATGGAGTATCTGAGACCAGTCTTTAAAAACAACTTCAGTAAAATGGAAATGACACTCATGTCTCCCAAAGGAGCAGCAACAATCATAAAATCCTTAAAATCTAAGTATTCCAGTGGTATGATAATATATCAATGAAGTTAATCAATGACTGCTCTGGCGAGTTGAGTTCTGTCTTAAGTTATTAGTGTAATCAATCTCTTATCAGCAGAACATTTCCAGACTGGCTAAAATATGCTGAAGGGGGTAAAGAGATACCATCAAACCATTGACCAATTTCACTTTTGCCAGCTTTCTCAAAAATATTTGAAAAGGTTGTGTTCAAGCATCTCCTTAAGCACCTGACTGCAAATAATATAGTGTCCAAGTCACAGTTGAGATTTCTTAAGGGTTCTGATATAGTGAAAGCTATTTACACTTACAGTGAGAATGTACTTAACTCATTAGATAATAAATTAGAGGCTTCTGGTATCTTCTGTGACCTGTCAAAAGTCTTTGACTGTGTGAATTACAGCATTCTCTTATGTAAATTAGAATATTATGGTGTCACCAGCATTGCTGTGAAATGATTTAAGTCTTATCTATCTAACAGGAAACGAAAGGGTGAAAGGGTATAATTGCAAAATACCTATGCAGTAAGCAGTCAGTCTTCCTCTGATTGGGAATTAATTACATGTGGTGTTCCTAAAGGTTGCTTTTTCTTGTGTACATTAATGCTTTCCCATCTGTTAAATTCCCAGATGCTAAGTTTGTTTTGTTTGCAAACGATACAAATATTGCAGTAAGTAGAAAGTCAAGTACAGATTTAAAAATAGCTGCTGATCAAATTTTCAGTGACATTAATAAATAGTTTGAAGCTAATTCACTGTCATTAAACTTTGAGAAGACCCACTATATGCAGTTCAGAACCTGTAAGAGATTTCCTTCCATCATGTGTATAACACATGAAGACATGCAGATTGAAGAGGTTGATAGAGTTAAATTTCTGGGATTACAACTTGATAATAAATTCAGTTGGGAAAGGCATGCCACATAATTACTTAAGCACCTAAAAAAGTCTGTATTTGCAGTGAGAATGATGTCAGATGTAGGAGACATAAATATAAAAACAAAAAACTTGCATATTTTGCTTACTTTCATTCTGTTATGTTACATTGGATCACATTCTGGGGTAACTGATCAAACCAAGCAAAAGTTTTTAGGGTGTAAAAGCGTGTATTAAGAATTGGTTTTGGTGTAAATTCAAGAACACCATGTAGAAACCTGTTCAAGGAACTTCATATTCTGACCACTGCTTCTCAGTATATTTATTCCTCAATGAAATTTGTTGTGAGTAATATATCTCTATTTCCAACAAATAGCTCAATACAGGGCATCAATACTAGGAATAAGAACAATCAACACTCTATTTCCAACAAATAGCTCAATACATGGCATCAATACTAGGAATAAGAACAATCAACATAAAGACCGAAACTCATTTACCTCGATCCAAAAAGATGTCCAGTATTCAGGAACACACATTCTCAATGAATTGTCAGCAAGCATTAACCCTTTAACTGCTCTGGACATGTTAATGCATAGACACATTCAGAGTACCATGTAGAAGGACTGGTGGTGCTCGTATACAAGTTCAAAGCAAACAGGGGCAGGTACAATGTTGCACGTGTTAACACGTCCAGAGCAGTTAAGGAGTTAAAAACTCGGCTTCAACAGAGTTTTGAAGACTTTTGATGGGCAACTCCTTCTCTCTGTAGATAAATATCTTAACAGAGACTGTTAAGCTGGCTTAAGTAAAAATGTCTGTTAGATTTCAGTTTTGACAGCACTTGGTCACAAACTGTCAAGATAGAGTATTTATTAATAGTGCATAAAAATGTTTCATTGTGACAGTGTGTTAATTCTGTAAATATTAGCTGTTCCCATTTATCACATTGGAATCAACTATTTTGACAATCTCCTGACAAATGATCAGGATAGTAAGTATTATATTCAAATGTTTTATGTTTTTATATTATACTTTCTGAGATGTCCCACACCCCCAAGAATCATCTCATTTTTTGAGTCTAAGGAAAGAAAACTGAATCTAATCTAACACAATTAAATCTTCACTCATCCCTACCTTTCTTTTACATTATTCATAAATTATGTTACAATTAACTTCCCACTGATCAGGGTAACCTCTTTTGCACAAGATTCCTAACTTTTTCCAAATCATGTCACTAAATAACTCTTTCCAAAATTTGCCAAAAATGTGCACAGAAAACTTCATTACTAACTTCAGGATTTGGAATTAAAGACTGATTAGGCATCTCATGCACAGATTTGTTCTGAACACCTTCGGTCATGAGCATCATTTATATTTACATACACAACAGATTCATTTTCATTTCTACATACCTCTGCAAATTTAGTGAACAACATAAACTTATCTTCCTCCTCATCGAACAAATTGCCCAAATTTTTATTTTTATTGTCCTTAATTCTTCCCTCATCAGCAACTTCACAAACATTAGTTGCCTCTTCATCTACCATTATGTTTCTTACTTTGCTCATGTTCTGCTACTTCTTCACATGCAGAAAAGATCTCACAGATATTTCAGCTACCATCAGCAGTCTTCCATTGTAAAAGTGTTCTATATCATGTTTCTATAACACAGAGTTCTGATTTTTAGTTTCTGTTGTGTTTTGTTCTTTAATCCCATCTAACCAGAAACCACCACAAAACAGCCGCACGGGGTGGCCATGTGGTCTGAGGTGCCTTGTCATGGTTGGTGTGGCTGCCCCCCCCCCCCCCCCCCCCCCCCATGGTGATTTGAGTCCTCCCTTGGGCATGGGTGTATGTTGTCCACAGCATAAGTTTGTTTTTAAGTTAGATTAAGTAGTGTGTAGGCTTAGGGACCGATGACCTCTGCAGTTTGTGCAGTTTGGTCCCATAAGACCTAACCCCAATTTCCACATGTTCACCCCAAAACTCTTCATCTACTCTCATTTTATTAACTTGGTACTCCTGTGTAAATATCCCACTGTTGTAGTAACTATTGGTCCATGAATGGAAATAATTGTCCTTCACTCTCAGAATGAGGACCTCCAACAGGGCAACCATTGATTGAACTGTTCAGAAATTCGAGCACACTGTTGGAAATGTTGAGCTGGATGTTCATTATGAGTCTGGTTTCTGTTACCCTGTTCATATTCCCTATTTTAGTGTCTCTCTCTCTATTATCAAAATCTCTTGATGGTCCCCTTTTTGGATTTCTATAATTATCAACTTATCTACATATTTAAGGAAATGTTCAACTGATTCATCTGGTCCACACACTAATCCCCTTTGCACATTCTCAGGTAATCTTCTCCTTAAAGTATCTGTTTTTGTCAGGTTGTCAAGAGTTTGGTTTAAATGAACAAGAGGTTTCTTTAATTGATTCTTACAAACATTTTTCATCCCCCCTCTGTGTCATCTGTTACTTGGCCAACTGAGAAGTATTTTTCTAATTCTAGCTTTTTCTGACTCAGACCAAAATTTATTAAGGTATATCTTGTGTATAATTATGATTTTCCCAAGACAGTGGTTCACCATCCAAACATCTTTTCACAAATTTAATTTTAAGATTATCAGTTAAGTTTGGGATGAGATTGTCTTTAGAATGTTGTAAGAAATCAAAAGGGTGTAAACCAACTTCTCCAGGAAAACTATTTTTTTTATTTGAGTGTTTCACTGGTGTTCTAGAAAATACATTACAACTTCTACTAAAAAATGTTTTTGTTGCCACACCTTCCTGTAAACCATGTGACTGTTCTTGAATATCAAGCAAATTATTCCTTAAATACAACACATTATTTTTATATTTATTATATTTTCTGAAATGGTCTTTCTACATAAGAAAATTTTGTTTCACAAATATTGTTAACACATACAACTTCACTATTAAAATTGTGTTCTACCTCAGAAATTTCATCTTGTAAATTTACTTATGGACCAGTACTTTCTGGTTAACAATTTGAACACTGGATTCTATGTTTTTGACTTCATCATTAGCAATGTGATATCTAAATTTGTGGTTTCAATTTGTCCACTTAGCTTGTCTCTGAAGAACAGACTCTGATTTCCTACATCCAGTTTAAGAGCATCACAACTACCACCAATCTTATTTCCTAAATCAATTTTCAAGTTCCACTGTTATCAGAAGTATGTTTGTTTGTTTCGGAAGTAAGATTGTTCAAAGCTCCTCTGGTATCAAAATGTGTTTGTTTAGAGTTTTACTGCTACAGGGTGGCACACAAAATGTGTTACCAATTGTTCCTTTCACAATATACGACGCACATTAGATATCCCGCTGGAATCTCTACAGCAGTACCAGCAGAGCTTGGAAAAACAAATGAGTTACAAAATGACGTGTAATTCACGATATTTCCATTAGGAGACTAGTAAGCAACAATGGCTGACAATGGAAGACTGACAACACAGCAAAAATCGGCAATTGTGTTACTTTTTCATGAAACGAAAAGCCATGTTGTGACTCAGAGGTGTTTTCGACAACAGTTTAATACACGATGGGTCCCTTGCAAGAAGACCATCCACAGGTTGTATGATAAATTTGTGTAGGAAGGAACAGTATTGGAAGCAAAGCGACCTCGGCCTAAGCCTGTTTGTTCGCTGCAGAATATTGAAGCGATACGAGTTGCTGTACAGAGGAGTCCTGGGAAATCGTGTAGAAAGGCAGCAGTGCAACTGGGAATATCCAGACACTCCGTTCAACGCATTCTTAAAAGTGACCTCCATATGTCCCCGTACAAGATGACCTGTGCACAGAAGCTCACTGAAGAACTCAAGCAGCAGAGACTACTGTTTGCTCAGTGGGTGGAGGATAGGGAAGAAACAACGTTTGGTTTTCAGACGAGGTGCATTTTCATTTAGATTGTGTGGTTAACAAACAAAATGTACACTTTTGGGCCAGTGAAAAGCCACAAGTGCTTCATGAACGACAACATTATGCTCCGAGGATTACAGCATGGGCATCAATTTCCAGTCGTGGACTTATTGGACCCTTTTTCTTTGAAGAAACTGTGAACACCGAGCGTTATTTGAGCATACTTCACAATAGCTTCATTCCACAGCTTCTTGCCTTGCCTTGCCCTTCAACACGCAGTGGTTCATGCAAGATGGAGCAGGGTCACATACCACAAACAGTGTGTTGGAGTTTTTATACAAGCATTTTGACATGTGGATTATTTCCCTTGGGTTTCCAGGTCTTTTCAATGACGGACAAAATTGGCCCACCAATAGTCCAGACCTCAATCCATGTGACTTTTTTCTTTGGGTGTACCTAAAGGAAAAAATTTTCCTGAAATGTTCACGTGATTTAATGGAGCTCAGAAGAGTTATACTTCAAACTTGCAGTGAAATTACGGAAGACGTGCCATAGGGTAATCACTAACTTCAGTGTTTGTTTGAAGGAAGTTAGGAAACGAAATGGTAGACATATTGAGCATGTGCAGAGTTAGAACAAATCTCCATGGATGGCTCTTCATTGTAGTATATGTTCGTTTCAGATTGTATTGACAATAAAGTTTATATTCAAAATCAAAATGGTAACACATTTCATGTGCCACCCTGTATTAGAAGTTTGTCTGCTTAGAGTGTCACTGTTTTCTGCTAAAATTTGCATAGGTATGGTCATTTCTCTCACAAACAGTTTGTTTCCTGTATCTAACAAATCTTCCAAAACCTAATTCTACAGTCCTAACGCTGGATTGTCTTCTAAAAATGTCCTGAACTCAGCCACTTATCTCTTTCATTGGTCCCATTTTGAAAATTTTAGTAATAAAATAGGTTAGCAAAATTACTTCACATGCAAAAAAATCTAATGCCACAATAAATCCCTTTTCTGTTACTGTTTACTCTCTAAAAAGACAATCAAAGAAACAGCTGGATCAAGTACTTTACTTCTGTTTCTGTGTGTCTGTTATGTCCTCTTTGTTCTCTATTCCTACTGTTCATAGGTCTTGTTTGTTCTTCCATTTTATTTCCATTTCATTAACTTTTGCATTTGTGGCAAATTTTAGTTTCCTTTCAGATTAGAATTATCTGAAAATATTTCTTCATGCAATGTAATTATACTGGACAATGCCACCAAATAAAATGGGGCCTCCAATACTACCTGTTCAATTATCTATCTTCAAACATGACATTGATCAATATTTTGTAGCTACTTTGCATTGAGTCTCACATCACATCTGTTGTTGTTGTTGTTGTTGTGGTCTTCAGTCCTGATACTGGTTTGATGCAGCTCTCCATGCTACTCTATCCTGTGCAAGGTTCTTCATCTCCCAGTACCTACTGCAGCCTACATCCTTCTGAATTTGCTTAGTGTATTCATCTCTTGGTCTCCCTCTACGATTTTTAGCCTCCACGCTGCCCTCCAGTACCAAATTGGTGATCCCTTGATGCCTCAGAACTTTTCCTACCAACTGATCCCTTCTTCTAGTCAAGTTGTGCCACAAACTCCTATTCTCCCCAATTCTATTCAATACCTCCTCATTAGTTATGTGATCTATCCATCTAATCTTCAGCATTCTTCTGTAGCACCACATTTCGAAAGCTTCTATTCTCTTCTTGTCTAAACTATTTATCGTCCATGTTTCACTTCCATACATGGCTACACTCCATACAAATACTTTCAGAAACGACTTCCTGACACTTAAATCAATACTCGATGTTAACAAATTTCTCTTCTTCAGAAACGCTTTCCTTGCCATTGCCAGTTTACATTCTATATCTTCTCTACTTCGAACATCATCAGTTATTTAGCTCCCCAATTGCAAAACTCATTTACTACTTTAAGGGTTTCATTTCCTAATCGAATTCCCGCAGCATCACCCGACTTAATTCGACTAGATTTCATTATCCTCGTTTTGCTTTTGTTGATGTTCATCTTATACTCTCCTGTCAAGACACTGTCCATTCCGTTCAACTGCTCTTCCAAGTCCTTTGCTGTCTCTGACAGAATTACAATGTCATCGGCGAACCTCAAAGTTTTTATTTCTTCTCCATGGATTTTAATACCTACTCCGAACTTTTCTTTTGTTTCCTTTACTGCTTGCTCAATATACAGATTGAATAACATTGGGAAGAGGCTAAAACCCTGTCTCACTCCCTTCCCAACCACTCCTTCCCTTCCATACCCCTCGACTCTTATAACTGCCATCTGCTTTCTGTACAAATTGTAAATAGCCTTTCGCTCCCTAAATTTTACCCCTGCCACCTTCAGAATTTGAAAGAGATTATTCCAGTCAACATTGTCAAAAGCTTTCTCTAAGTCTATAAATGCTAGAGACGTAGGTTTGCCTTTCCTTAATCTTTCTTCTAAGATAAGTCGTAGGGTCAGTATTGCCTCACGTGTTCCACCATTTCTACGGAATCCAAACTGATCTTCCCCGAGGTCGGCTTCTACCAGTTTTTCCATTCGTCTTTAAAGAATTTGCGTTAGTATTTTGCAGTTGTGACTTATTAAACTGATAGTTCGGTAATTTTCACATCTGTCAACACCTGCTTTCTTTGGGATTGGAATTATTATATTCTTCTTGAAGTCTGAGGGTATTTCGCCTGTTTCATACATCTTGCTCACCAGATGGTAGAGTTTTGTCAGGACTGGCTCTCCCAGGGCCATCAGTAGTTCCAATGGAATGTTGTCTACTCCCGGGACCTTGTTTCGACTTAGGGCTTTCAGTGCTCTGTCAGACTCTTTACGCAGTATCGTATCTCCCATTTCATCTTCATCTACATCCTCTTCCATTTCCAAAATATTGTCCTTAAGAACATCGCCCCTGTATAGACCCTCTATATACTCCTTCCACCTTTCTGCTTTCCCTTCTTTGGTTAGAACTGGGTTTCCATCTCAGCACTTGATATTCATGCAAGTGGTTCTCTTTTCTCCAAAGGTCTCTTTAATTTTCCTGTAGGCAGTATCTATCTTACCCCTCATGAGATAAGCCTCTACACCCTTACATTTGTCCTCTAGCCATCCCTGCTTAGCCATTTTGTACTTCCCCCGATCTCATTTTTAAGACGTTTGTATTCCTTTTTGCCATCTTCACTTACTGCATTTTTGTATTTTCTCCTTTCATCAATTAAATTTAGTATCTCTTCTGTTACCCATGGATTTCTACTAGCCCTCATATATTTACCTACTTGATCCTCTGCTGCCTTCACTATTTCATTCCTCAAAGCTGCCCATTCTTCTTCTACCGTATTTCTTTCCCCCATTCCTGTCAATTATTCCCTTATGCTCTCCCTGAAACTCTGTACAACCTCTGGTTCTTTCAGTTTATCCAGGTCCTATCTCCTTAAATTCCCACCTTTTTGCAGTTTCTTCAGTTTTAATCTACAGTTCATAACCAATAGATTGTGGTCAGAGTCCACATCTGCCCCTGGAAATGTCTTGCAATTTAAAATCTGGTTCCTAAATCTCTGTCTTACCATTATATAATCTATCTGAAACCTGTCAGTATCTCCAGGCTTCTTCCATGTATACAACCTTCTTTCGTGATTCTTGAACCAAGTGTTAGCTATGACTAAGTTATGCTCTGTGCAGAATTCTACCAGGTGGCTTCCTCTTTCATTTCTTAGCCCCAATCCATATTCACCTACTACATTGCCTTCTCTTCCTTTTCCTACTGTCTAATTCCAGTCACCCATGACGATTAAATTTTCATCTCCCTTCACTACCTGAATAATTTCATTTATCTCATCATACATTTCATCAATTTCTTCATCTGCAGAACTAGTGGCATATAAATTTGTACTACTGTAGTAGGTGTGGGCTTCGTGTCTATCTTGGCCACAATAATGCGTTCACTATGTTGTTTGTAGTAGCTTACCCACATTCCTATTTTCCTGTTCATTATTAAACCTACTCCTGCATTACCCCTATTTGATTTTGTATTTATAACCCTGTATTCACCTGACCAAAAGTCTTGTTCCTCCTGCCACATCACATCTATAGCTCTGAATTGGTACTTGCTTTGTTTTTTCATTGTTGGTCTTATTGCCTTCCATGGATTATGTTGCTGATCACAACTCATAGTCCTTGTAGCAAGAAATATTAAATTGCCAAAGGATCATTATTCATGTAACTTCCAATGGTTATTCCAATAAATGCAACAGATATTCTCTTTCGTATTTCCACACTCAGAACTAATAACATATAATACTCCTGCTTTCAGCAGTATTGCAAAAGCCCCTTTACAACACTCTTCTGCTAAGAGCATCATTTCAACAACACATTTTTGGCAAGTGTCTCCACCTCCCTCTTAACTAACAAGAACAGTGATCTCACATTGAAGTCAAAGACTTTATAACACAGTTTTAATCCACCAGGAAGTTTCACTTTATAAAACTATTGATAATAATCACTGGTGCAAGTGCAAAACAATTAATAAACTAGACTGACATGAAGTGAAATACTTCAACATTAATTTAAATGTGCTGGATATAAATATTTAAATCTAGGGCAGGCATGATGGTTTATTTTATACACCAGACTCACCTTTTTCCCTCTGCTGGGAATAGGCCTAGTGTTGTAGCCATCTAATTGTTGATACCATTCTAGTCATTGTTTACTGTATGTTTAGTTATGTCTGAGTGATTGCAGCATCAATATGTCAAGGACAATGACATATTATTTCTGGAACTGCAGCAGCAGTGTACTGTACATACCATGTGCCTGCTCCTGTAAGTACCATTTCAAATTGTCAGTGTTATCTCTTGTACATTTATAAAGCAATGTGCTAAAAAGTGGTATATTTTAGAGACATCCATTATTATAGTTCATTAGCTGCTAACAACAGTTCATGTTTCTGAAAATCTCTGGCAGATTAAAATTGTGCACCAGACCACAAATTGAACTCAGGACCTTCGCCTTCCTCGAACAAGTCCTCTGCCAACTGAGCTACCCAAGCATGACTCATGTTCTGCTCTCACAGCTTTACTTCCAGCAGTACCTCATCTCCTACCTTCCAAACTTCAGAGAAGTTCTCCTGCAAAAGTTGTGGGACTAGCACTCTTGAAAGAAAGGATACTGCAGAGACATGGCTTGGCTACAGCTTGGGGGCTGCTTCCAGAGTTAAATTTTCACTCTGCAGTTGAGCATTCACTAATATGAAACTCTCTGACAGATTAAAACTGTGCGTTGGATGGAGACTTGAACTCAGACTCACATCAGCACATACTCTGCTGCAGAGTTAAAATTTTATTCTGGAATTATCCTCCAGGCTGTGGCTATGCTGTGTCTCAGTATCCTTTCTTCCAGGAGTGGTAGTCCTGGAAGTTTCACAGGAGAACTTCTGTGAAGTTTGGATAGTAGGAGATGAGCTACTGGCAGAAGTAAAGTTGTGAGGATGGGGTGTGAGTCATATTTGGGTAGCCTAATTGGTAGAGCATTTGCCTGTGAAAGGCAAAGGGTCTGAGTTTGAGTCTCAGTATGGTTGTCAGTCTTAATCTGCCAGGAATTTTTGTATAACTGCACAGTCTGCTGTAGTGTGCAAATTTCATGTTTCTGATTATAGGGCCAAAAAATACTTGACAGAGGAGTAATTAGAGTGGACTCTTTTAATAGGTGCTTGGGGAAGAGGATGGCAGAAGAGATATTGATGATTTGTTTCCTGATGGAGAGGATGAAGTAATATTACTAAGAGATCATGATAGAGGCTCTGAAATCAAATGTGATGAAAGGTGCTTTCCTTTGATACTGAAGATAATATATTTATTCACAGGAATTAACTAGCAAAATGGATGAAAACTGATATGCATCAGCTAAAAATATTATCATGATCTTTCCAGGCCCTAAAATGGTAGCATGAAATGCTGTAGGAGAAACTAAATAGTCCCATAAAATCATCAACACTGATATAATACAGAAAACTGTGCATAGGTATAATAGATTTGATAATATAGAAACTAGGGATATAAGATGTGCAACAGATAAAAGTTTTCTGGCTGAATTTCTGAAAACCTGCATGAATAGTTACAGCCTTGGCAAATTTGTTACTATTTATGAGAAAATTAGAAGCATTCAGAGGCCATTGCAGATTCATACAATACATTTCCAACAAATCAACTAAATATGACATCAAAATATTTGCTCTGTGCAATACTAAGTCATTCTACACCGGTTTCTTGTAAGTGTCTTGTAGCAAATAGCCAGAGGGACCATTTTGTGTTTCCAGTAAGACATCTGATATTGTGTGCAGACTAACTGAGCTGATAGAAGCCACAAATATAAATGTGACAACAGATAACTGCTACACTAGTTGTCCACTGGCTCTCTCTCAATTGCAAAACAAAATCACTCATAAAGGGACCCTAAGAAAGGATAAAAATGAAATACCTGCTGATTTTTTGCCTTACAAGAAAAGAAAAATTAGTCTGGCTGTTTTTGGATACAAGAAAGACATTATTATGGTACTGTATATACCTAAATGTAACAAGTACTCTCTCTGATCATGATGCACAGTCAGTCAGCATAAATGACATAGTGCCTTACAGTGTGGATACACCTCAGTGGAAGTCAATCAGAATCATTAATGACTACAGGGCAAATGTTTTTAAGAGTAGTTTGCAAGAAACAACCTTGGATTAAATTTATAAAGAACCAAATGCCAATATAAAATTTAATCTACACCATCATAAATTCAGATCAGTATTTGAAAACAGCTTTCCACATAAGCTAATCACAAAGGACATTAAACAGCCACATAAAAAACCATGGATCACTAAGGGGATTAAAGTATCTTGTGAAAGGAAAAGGGAAATTATCTTTTGGCAAGAAAAATAGAGACCCCAAAGTAGTTGTGCACTAAAAAAACTACTTAAAACTACTAAGAAAGGTTATTAAAAATCAAGAAACATGCACACAGTTTGAGAAATCAGTATGTCTGACATCAGAGTTAAGGCAATATGGGATATATTGAAGCAAGAGACAGGACAACCAACCACAGAAGAGGATAACATTACTCTTGAATTGATTGGAAGGGTTATAAATGACAAGTCATAGGTAGCAAATGTATTTAATAATCATTTCTTAATCATTGTGGGAAGCATAAAGACCAACAGTTCAAGAAAAAGATCACAATAATATGTTGAAGAAGTAGTTCTCATAAAATTACATCATATGAATGTATCACCAACTTCTCCTTCTGAAATTAAGAGGTTCATACATTCTCTCAAGAACAAAAGCTCTTCTGGTCTTGATGGTGTTTCCAATAGAATACTAAATATTTGCTCACATAGAATAAGTCCAGTACTGTCTGAAATATGTAATGCGTCACTAACTCAAGGCATTTTCCCAGAGAGACTAAAATATGCCATTGTTAAACCCCTCTTTAAGAAAGGTGGTAAGAGAGACATCAGTAACTACTGACCTATTTCACTGCTGACATCATTGTCCAAAATTTTTGAGAAGGTGATGTATTCTAGAATAGTATCTCACCTTGGTTACAATAATATCCTCAGGAAATCACAGTTTGGGTTTCAGAAGGGTTGCTCGACTGTAAATGTGATTTACATGTTCACACACCACATATTACAAGCATTAAATAACAAAATAGCACTGCTAGGTATTTTCTGTGATCTGTCCAAGGCATTTGATTGTGTGAATCATAGTACACTCCTAGATAAATGGAAGATTTACAGGATTGATGGTATAGCCAACCAATGGATCATGTCGTAGCTAACCAAAGAAATGCAGAAAGTTGTACATAGTAGTAATTCAACCAACAGAGTCCAGGGGCATAATTCTGACTGGGGAGAAATCACGTATAGGGTTACCTAAGGCTCAATCTTAGGTCCACTAATGCTTTTCATATATGTAAATGTTCTACTGTCTAAAGTACAACAAGCAGAATTAGTTCTTTCTGCAAATGACAGCAGTATTCTGATCACTCCCAGTATACACACAGAAATGGAAGAAACAGCAAACAAATTTCTCAAAAGTATCATTGCCTGGTTTTCTGTGAATGTCTCACCCTAAATTTCACAAAGACACATCATATTCAGTTCTGCACCTCTATCGGTACTGCATTGTAACACATGGTGATGAAATAACACATAGGGTGGAAAGTTCAAAATTCTTAGGTATCCATATTGATGAGACCTTAAATTGGAGAAAACACATTTTGTAACTCCTACAACAACTTAGTTCAGCCACATTTGCAGGTAGAATCATAGCAAAATCTTGGGAAGAGGAAAATCAGTAAGTTGACATATTTTGCTTATTTTCATTCAGTAATGTCGTAAGGAATAATTTCTGGGGTAAATTGTCTTTAAGAAAGAAGGCCTTCATTACCCAAAAACATGTAAGAATAATATGTGGTGCTCACCCATGATCATCTTGTAGACATCTGTTTAAGGAGTTGGGCATTCTAACTGCTGCTTCACAGTATATTTATTCCCTCATGAAGTTTGTTGAAAATAATCCACTACAGCTCAAAAGGAACAATGAGGTACATAACTACAATACCAGAAGGAAAAATTACATTCATTACTCAACATTAAGGTTGTCTCTACCACAGAAAGGGGTGAAAAATGCTGTAACAAAACTTTTTGACCACTTACCAAGTGATATATAATGTCTAACAGACAGCAAGGTAAAATTTGAAAACAAATTGAAAAAGTTTCTCCCTGACAACCCCTTCTACTTCACAGAAGAATTTCTATGTTTGTGATGTGTAAAAGATGGTGGGTAGGAACTGCTAACTCAATCTGTATATCTTGTTTTCATTTCAGGAGAAAAAATTATATGGTGATGTTTAGAGTACAGATAGATGTACAAATTAATTTGCAATATGAATATAAAATGACTCGCTCCACATCACGATGATTTATCATGCAAAACAATCCATGGAACATGAAAGTAACTAACTAACTAACTAACCAACAAATCTCTTGTACTCATTTCAACAATGCACAATGAAGTAATAGCAGATGTGGCTACTAAGAAACCTCATATTATATTAAAGTATGACAAAGGGTAGGATAGATAATGTCAACCAGAAGTACAACAGTGACACAAATTATAAGAAGATGGACAACAGCCATATGACACACACTGATCAACATGGCAGGTTTCATTTCAAGCAAATGAAAAGAATGAGAATAACCACATCAAGTTTTTCCAAAGACCCTGTCCTTTCAACTTATGTAACCACAATATAAAATATATGGACACCCCATTTACCAGCTGTTGTTAGCATGTATCTGGGTCATTACAGATGATGAAAAATGGTGTATCTTGAATTTGTGGAAGGACAATGAACAGCTCCACAGCAATAAGATGTAGCTCTTTTAACAATTTTGTATTGAAAAGTCATTATCAAACAACAGTTCTCCATGAAAAATGTAGTGTTTGTTCCACGAGATTGCAGACAATTAATTTGCAAGTAAATTAATCTAATGTAACAAATTAGCCTCTATACCATGTATAGAACTATTGTTAAGCATAAGCTTAAATGTTACCTGTAATCATTGTATGATATAATGTAAATTATAGCAGTAAATGGTAAAGCAAAGGCCACTTAACATCTATGTGTACATAGTACACCATGTACCTGCTCCTCTGACATTAAAGAGCACACCTGTTCTAGGGTTAAGTGTGGAATGACAGCTTTTTTATGAATGTATGTGTATCAAAATTACCTTATCAAACTGAAAAGGTTGATACCCAGTGGTATCATATATTTCTTGTTGGCTTCATTGCATTCCAGCGTACAAGTCCATAAGTGTATTACTCAGCCTACTTTTGCAGGTGTGCGTACATGTTTGTATAAGTAACAAAATCTCAGTGAACATTTTCTCCTGACTACAATTTTGATTTCTTGTGCTTGGTTGGCGCTGACATGCATTGCTTTAAGTATCAGCTGGTCACCAAATACTTGAACATTCTAACAAAGATAAAATTCAGAAGATTTAAAAATCAGATGATGATCAGTTATGGTATGTGACAGAAGGTAGTGATTATGAATTCAGAAATAACAAATCAGAGGAGTATGGCGATATGCAGATTCATGGCATAGTAAAGATAGTGTAGAAGTAGAACTGTCAAATAAATTTTGTGATGGTGATGAAATTGATTATGATAAAGAATCTACACTGTCAGGTGTAAATATATCAGGTGACACTTGACATAATGAACCACATGACTTGCATTATCATCCATTTACAAAATATGAAAATCTACATTTTCACCTACCAGCAATGTGTCAACAAACTTCTTTGGGTTACTACTTACAGATGGTATACTTTAGTTTGTAAATAATAATGTCATGTGACGAGGGCCTCCCGTCAGGTGGACCGCTCGCCAGGTGCAAGTCTTTCGATTTGACGCCACTTTGGCGACTTGCACATCAATGGGGATGAAATGATGATGATTAGGACAACGCAACACCCAGCCAGGAATCGAACCCGGGCCCTTAGGATTGACAGTCCGTCACGCTGACCACTTTTTTTTTTTAATCTCATTTTGTCCGTTTTTGTTCGTTGCATCTGCTCGGAGCAGACGTCATAAGACACCTGTTTAAGTTCATTGTTGATTGATTAACTCAGTTTTTTTTATTACAGAGGGCAGCTAACCCTCTGACCGAACACGCTGAGCTACTGTGCCGGCTGCCACTCAGCTACTGGGGACGGCCAGTTTGTAGTTGATGACATGTATGACAACATTCATTATATAATTTGTTAATTTGCAGTACATATAAACCAATATTCCACAGCATGAGATAAAAAGCAGGGCTATGTGGGATGACATGGAACCTTGATGTGGCATCTTTTAGAATGATGTTCCACCAAGTGAAAGACATTCCACTGAAAATATGAAGGGACATCCCTTCTCAAAAAATGAACATGATAAGAAGAGGAAATCCAGGGGCAAGGAAATAGTGCATACCTTAAAACAGTATTTCAAAGCAAATTTTCATAACAGATGTGGGCTACAAATATCTTATCACTTCTGCCATCAGTAGAAATAGACGAAGAATTTGAAAGCTTGAGTTAGATTAGATTAGATTAGATTAATTATTCATTCCATAGACCCATAAAAGAGGGAATCCTCCTGGGTGTGGAACATGTCAGATAACAGAAAGCATGTCACCAAACAAAAGACAAAATGAGCCTTTAAGAAGAGTGCCAATCTGGAGACTCTATGACCACTCGCTGTTTCAGTAGCATCCAGAAGCAGCATTACACCTTCTGTCCCGGTGCAGAAAATTATCTAGATCACTGTGCAGCTGTTGGTTTCTGCACTGTTAATGTCCTGTATTTAGATAAGCCACAAATATGATACATTCATGTTTAACAACTTTCATAAACTGCACAGAACCACAAGATCCAACTGGCTATGATTAGCAGTGGCCCTCTGTGCTTGTAATTTTTTGTTGAAAGAGTGTCTATGAAGAGCAGCAGTTTAGTATTGCATCTGTCTAAGTATCACATGGTAGTCAGCTGATTACCTGACATTCGATAGAATGTATTTCAAAGACAACCATGCAAAATAAAAAAAAATTGTAAACAGGAGAAAATGTTCACTGAGACATTGTTGCTAGTACAAATATGTGTGCACAGCTGCAAAAGTGGACTGAACTGTGTACCTGTGGATTTGGACAAATAAATGTCTGTTGCATTCATTTGTTGATGATGGAAAAGCATACTGAATATAATGTGGAAGCAATCTGAAAGTGTGGGCTCTTCATCATAATCAATTTCATCACCATCATTGTTTGTATTTTCTGTTTCTGCAGTGTCAAAGAACATATTTGACAACTGGGAGGAGAAAGGATAAAATCCCTGTTCCTTCTGACATATATATTTCAGTATTCTTAATAACTTAAAATGTAACTGTGGCTGATGCTTACAAACCCATATGGCTTTCACTATGCCAAGTTTCTGTATTCTTGAGATTCCAGCCATACTCATTCTTCTCTGATTTGTTACCTTTTAATTCATAATTACTATCTTCTAATACATTCAGTACTGGTAATCAATTGTCAGTAAATTTTTCATTCTTCCAACTTTCATTAGATAGTCCCACATAACAGCAACCACAAAATCTGATATATTGTATCAATGTCAGCTTATGTTTGCAAAAGTAGTTGTTTGATCATGCCAAGCACTCTTTGATGTGTCCTGTGAGTGTATCAAAAATGGGATACTACTCTGATGTCACTGTTGACTGCGATGGCTTCATTACTCTGATTCCAAGTGTAATACATTAACATTAAAAGCTTTAAATGAAAGTAATTCCTGCCCCTTGAAGTTTTTCTGAACGTGTAATGTGAAAAGAAAATGCACCACAAGGTGTGTTGCCAGTTTAACAGATGGTTGAAATGGGGTAAGTCAATGGACCTGCATGGTAGCAGAGCAACTCTTGGTAAGTGCAGCCACATGTATGTACTTGATGTACTTCTCACCACATTTTAGGCACTAGCAGGTTTTGTTTCCTTAAGACAGTGCAATCTAATGAATCTATCACTATGATTGCAGGTTATGAAAGAATGAAAAATGTATGGGAATTTACAGTGGCTAGATTGTGGTGTAGTGAGGCTATGGTTTATTGTTCCATCATACTGCTGCTTGTATTCGAAGGATCCCAACATTTTCATACAGATAGTGATTCAATTGATTCAAGAGGGCTATAGCAATGCCATGCAGGATGTCAACAGTCCCATATGACTAACACCAAAGAGGATTTGTGTACCCGGCCATACAGAATCATACAGACACATCACTTATCTTGAGCGAGGAAATTAGCTTGTTTGCAGCAAGACAAGTATTCACACAGACAAAGTGACATTGTCTGGAACACCACTGACTGTTAGCATGGCAACCATTGCTGTAATTTTGCATGATGCAGCAGCAGAGAGAGAGAGGTGTTGACTGGTGTAAGCAATGACAACACAGGTGTGGCACCCCATCATCTTTGCAGATGAGCCCCGGTTCTCTGTACAGCATCATTGTAGGAGTATTTGTGTGTGGAGGTTCTGAAGAGAGCCATAACTTTCAGATTGCATTTGTTATCATCACAAGTATGGAGTGACCTTAGGTACACAACACAGTCACCTATGGTTTACATAGCCAGTAATTTGGATACCACCCCTTACATTTCTAATATGTTAAAGCTGGTGGCTGTACTCTACCTCTGAGCTCTCTACGGCATTATCTTTTTATGAGATAATACAAGACTACATGTAGGCCATACTGTCTTGACCTACCTCGACAGAGATGTTATTTTACTTTGGCCAGCATGTTCCCCAGACTTCTCACTTTTTGTAAACATTTCGTAATGTGTTGCCAAAAGATTGATATGCCACCAATCACCTGCCACTATGATTGATGAACTCTGCCATGGAGCCGAAGCAGCATGGAATGATATACCCATATCTGTCATTCACACTCAGTTCCACTCAATGCCAGTCTGGGCTACAGCTGTTATTACTGCCAGTGGTTGTGGCTCTTTGAACTAAATTTTACACTATGTACATCACCAAATCACCTATAAATTTAATCCTCACATAGGCATGCTGTTTTTTATAACAGGAGTGGGCATGCAGCATACTTTGTACATATGTAAACAATAGTTGTCTGTCTGTTACCAAGATAAACATGTATGAAAAATCACAGTATAACCTTAGTTTGATTAAACAGTGATGAAATAAACCTACATTACATGAGCCAAATCATTGTTTAGTTAAACAACAGCAAAATAAACTTTCACTGTATCACTGTGTTGCCAAGTGCAAATGTTAACCTGCAGTAATGACCCACTCGAAGCATTAAACAGCACGACTCCATCAGATCCCAGCAAACTGCTTATCCAATTGCTAATTATCTCACAGATAACTGGTTCAGTGTGGGATTGTGCTGCCAGCTTGGAAACTCAGTAATTTTCTTGCCTTTTTTTCACATGTATCTTCCTGTTTATATTACTGCTGCTCACTTAGATATGTGACAGCACAATATATCACTGTGTTTGCTGAAGGAATAGGTACAGGCTCTCAATTGTAAAATAACAATGGATTAGCACAAGTCAATGTTATCTGTTGCTGGCACAGTTTACACACAGGCATACCCACTCAAGGGTTAAGACTGAGATGAAAAAAATACATCACCATATGCTTATCACTTCTTTTAGTGAAAACCTTGTTATGTTTTGAGGTTTTCTTGCCTTTTCCTTCCTTACATGAGGATGTATCATCTACATTTTTGTTTCACATTCACAAGATTTTACACCTTTGAAACTATGCTGTATGTAAATGGATAGTATGACAACAAACACCATAGGTATCATTCTTGTGCTGTGCCTGCAGGTAATTCATCCCCACATAAGCAAGAAACAGAAATGTGAAATGTAATTACATGCAATTCCCAAAGCATTTGACTTGCTGTACAGGAGACATGTTTAGATATACAATAAAACTTTTCTACATGAATAATACAAAAGTTTTACATCATTTTGCATTCATTACTGTGATACAATCATGTAACACTCACTAGCATCACTAGTAACAATGTTTTATTGAATAAAATGAAATTTGTAAGGAATGAAGACAAGAGAAGATTCATCTACAGTATTAGTTTAAGAAGGTATGAATAACAATCAGTGTGATCTGTGAACTACCCTGTTATGCATAAATTAATTGAATACCTACAGGATGTTTATACCTGCTATGTTTGACACATACAAGCACATTAGAATATCATCATGCAGTTCAATATTATTTTAGTTGCTGGTTCTTCAGGAACTGATTTCTACAGTAGCTTACAGTTTCATCCAGTGTTACTGTTATCACCATCATCACCTCATGATTATCATTGTCACCATCACCAGACTAACTCCAGCCACAAAATTTATTACAAGTTCATTGTTATTATCATCTGTTAATCCAATCTTTTCTGAAAACATATTTCTGACTTATTGCTATTTCATAAAACTTCTAGGTAGTTGCAGTCATCAAAGCAATGGCATTCTTCTTATAGCTTTTACAGTGGAATATTGCCAGTTATGTTCTATTCTCTAACATTTTCTTTTATTATTGTCAAGGTCATACCCGTTGAATACGGTTTACATTATATGGAGGTAAACAGAGAGACATGGGGTTTAATGAATTCATCAAAGCAGTGCATCTTCTCAGGACTTTTGAATCAAACACTTTTAACTTCATGTTTTTGTGTATGGTATAACTTCTCTAAACAGGTATCATCCGTTTTCTCCACTGGTTCTTCCACCTTTAAAAATTAATGTTCCCACAGTGATGAATACACTCTTGGAAGATGCTTGGTTAGTGAGTACATGAACTGCATTTTAAAAATATGAGATTCTTAGTAAGCTAAATATCATTCCTCTCACCAAACAACAGTGTTGTTTTGTGCAGTCAGCTCCCTTGTTGCTCACACATCTCTTGCACTTGGATTCCATTGTGAAAAGAACAGCAAAACAACACAATAACAACAAACAAAATAAAATCACAGGACTGACAAATTTTCTAATTGAACATGCAAGACTGACAGTGAAATGAGCTTGTAAGACAATAATTTTCAACAAGCAAGGAGGAGGGAGGATGGTTAGCCTGCTTCAGGCCTCAGTGCTCACATTCATTCACCTGACATACTCACAGTATTACAGTTCACTACAACATGTAGCCATGAAGTTTTAATTATCACCTGGAAAAAAAGAATCAGTAACTATGAAAGCTGGAGTTTTTTTCTTTTCAGCGAACTTGGTTGTAGAAGTCTGCATTTTGGCTGTTTGAGAAATGTGCCACCCTGAAAAATCAGCTCATTGTTATTCTGGAAATGCTTGCTACACAATGGCTCCTTCATCCAAGGGAAGAGGAAGAAGACACAGGATGCCATATCAGGAGAATTTGAGGAGAAGCAGCAAGTGTACTATATCCTGTACAGAATGAAGTGAGGCATTGTTGGTGGAGGAAAAACACCTCCTTGGACAGTTTCCAGCAACAATTTGACTTGACATCCACCCCTAAGCTCATCAGGAGATTTTGGTAGTATGCTCCTGTGGCAGTTTGCCCCCTTAGGAGCACTATAGGTTAACACAACACCATGGTAGTCCCAAAAAATACACAACATTACCTTGCCAATGACAGCTGGGCTTTCACCTTCTTCATTGGTAATGAATATTCAAACATCTCCCACAGGTACATTGCTTAAAAAATGAAAAAAAAATTTTGAGAAATAAGCAAAGTAAAGGGAGAGAAGTAGTTATTATCAGGGGTTGAAGTCATAACAGATGGAGTAGTTTCAATACGCTGTGTCTCAACCCAGTACATTGTCTACAAGCTTTCCTGTAACTGAGGAAATATACCTTAGCCATGGCTACTACAGAACAGCAGAACTTCCTTCTTTCTTATATTTTGCTCATTCTTTGATTATCTGATCTCACAAGGAAACATTCCCTAGTGTCAATAAATAATCTTAATGAGACTTGGCAGGTGTGTAGGGCATTGGCATATGTATTTTTTCACGCATGCCCTATTTCACTTTCTAGGGGTAACACACATCTCGAAAGGTAATTTGACATTTTAAGTTTAGAACGAATATCTTTGAAACAATGACACATAAAAAAAATTTCATGTCAAAGTTGATATGTAATTAATGTTCTTGAAAACTGTATAATCGACATTTGTAATAATTTGAAATTTTGCAAAGCACCCCATCACCATTAATTAAGTTTGAAAAATGGAAAATTTTGTTACACCATAAGTTAAAGAAGCTTTTAAGCCAAATGCATCCCTGTGTAGTAAAGCTGGTTTGTGAAATACCATTTCTCGAAAACAAAATGTACGCAATGTGCTGTCGGAGTATCATCAACATAACTAATTAAAATAGTTATTACTATGTCAATTATTTATTTTGTTTGTACTTGTTTTATGTTTTAAATGGTTCTTTTATGTTTTACATTGTTTCCCCCATTTCACATATACATGTATTTTGTTGGTTGAAAATAATGTGAGTACCTCATTATTATGGTAGGAAATAATTACAATAATAATAAGTTTTCGAGAAATAATTTAAAAAGTAATGTTTCCTTACACCATGCACATGAACTGAACAAAATTACTTAAGGTCATATTCAAAATGGGGAAGGCAGTATAAAACAAAATTCAGGAAGATTTCAAATTGCTACGGGTGATCTTGTGCACCAGACATGTTTCAGTACATTGGTGAGTTTTGGTGAAAAGATATGATTATGTGCTAATGACTGCAGCTTGATTATATTGTTTCTCAAGTGGGGACTGATATAACAATAATCCAGCATAACTAGATCTGAAAGTCACAAAAATCTTCCAACATCAAAAGCTGTATACATCCCACAGCTGTACCTGTCCTGTTGAGCTACTGGCATCAGTTATTTGCACTTGGGAATGTTACCTTGTCAGTTGAAGTGTGCTGCACATTTCCTGCTTCTAGCCCTACTTCAGGCTCTTCTCCACCTAATTTCAGCAGTTGTAGGCACCTGTTTTTGGTGTTGTTAATAAAAGCATCAGATCACATTCTCATTCTCTCTGTCTTCCCACTGACTAGCGGTTTCCAGCTGCACTCCTCCCCTCTGCCTCCCTTGATTCCAATCAGTTTTTTCCTTGCTTCCTCCAACTGTGCCTGAAGGGCACAGATTTTCCCTTCCTGCTTCTCAATCAAAATGTTCCTGCTGAATATTTTGCAGGACCAGGAGAGACCCTCTTGTGTTTTCCCAGTGTTCTCCTCACTTCATCCCCCCAGTGAAAATATTTCCTACAAGATGAGCAGCAAATACAACTACAACTACTTACTACCATCTAAGAGCTGGCACATTTCTCACTCATAGTCAATTTGGAAAGAAGAGGTAAGTTTAACTTGAAAGAGTGTGTTGAATTAGTCAAGCTTTCTCTGCTGAGCTGTTTTGACAATACCTGTGCCTGTTGCTTCCAGTTCATCCACTACTAATAAACAGCTGAAGAAATTTTATGTTGGCACATTGATAACTTATTTTCTGCCAATAGGCATGTGTGGGGGTAACATTACGTCTTCTGTGGAAGTTCAGAGTTAAAGTATTTTGTATGTTTGCAAGGGAGGGGCCCAAAACGAGCTAAAATTACTTTTCTGCAGGTGGAGAGGCCTTAGAGGTGGGTCCTCTTTCTATATGGTCCTACCACACACCATTGTGAATCATTTTGGCAACCATTGTTGAAGGTGAAGCTGTAATTGCATCAGAGTGTTTATTTTTATACGTGCTGTTTTGTGTATCCTACATTTATACAGTTTTGGACATGAGAGAACAACACGCTAACATCAAGATTTTCTCAAAACTTCTTTCAGGTTGTGACCCATAATGTTATTGATACGATCCAGAGGGCAAGAAACAATCTAATCATTTGAAGGTTGTTTAATTGCCTCAATGAAAGAATGCAAAACAAATAAGAACTACAGTGAACAAAGTTTCAGTTTGCTTTCTCTACATGAAGGTGGTTGTCTATCATGGATTTACTCTCCAAGAATCCACAGTTAACCAGTGTTATAATCTCCAAATGTTCAAGCAGTTGGTTGAAGCACTGCAGATAAAGATCTGTATTTCAATGGTCAAACGATTGACTCCTTCTTCCTGACTGTTGTGGTTTTGCTTCCTTAGGGCATCTGCAGAGCAGAATGTACAAATGGCTGAATGAATAACAGTGTCATACATTTTGAAAGAAAGAAGCAAGAATGGTTAGTGTGTGAGGAGGAAGTTCGGGTCAGTTACACCAAATAACACTCCCATTTTGCAGTAGTTCATTTATTCAACTAAACACATCAAAGGCTTACAAAGAACTGACATGGCGGAACAGGACAAAGATAATCTTAGCTTAGTTCAAAGATGAATGCATCAATGTTGGAGTAGATCTCATTGGCGCCACATAGCACCCCCTCCCCCCCCCCCCCCCCCTACAGTACGGAGTACTCTTGAGAGGCCGGGGAGGCATGACTATGGTGTCGGCAGGCGTCGTCAGGGAGCTGCATGGGTAGATGTCGTGAAGGAAGGTTCGGCCACCAAACCTGGAAGTCATTGAAGTGCGCCAGGCATCGTACTGGGAGTGCTGGTCGTGCGGCGACAGGTAGGCCTGCGGTTTGCAGGTGGAATGGAGTGACTACGACGATGTCTCCGGTGGGCGTGTCGAAGACACAAAGCATGTCCAGGTCAACGTCGGGCGGGAGGAAAGCACATTTCACCAGGGAATGGCGGAGGTTGTGTCATGAGCACTGGATGAAGAGAAACAAACAATGAACAGTGTATAATCGTGCAGTATTATTGAGATGTTGTGGATTATGCCCACAGGGACAGGCACAAACACCTCGAGCAGGGGCACGTTCAAAATTGGGGGCGTGAAAAACCTCGACAGGGTGGGGCAGGCGATGGTGGAGAGGTTGAAGGGACCGGCGAATGGCCTGGCAGCGAGGGCGTGATCGTAGGTAAGCTCAACGTGGGGCACATGTGGTCACTTTACGGAGTGTGTGAGACCGGAGTAAAGGGCAAGGTTAGAGGAGAGCTCGACAATTGGAGCTGGAAGTCACTCAACCGAGTGTGTAAGTCCGACGTGGAGGGAGTGGTCAGTGCATCATGAACCATGACAGTGAGTGGTGTGGTCGTGGCCTGAAGGGGGGTAGAAGCAGGCTCGACATGAGCAAGTCTGTTGAGAGAGACTGGAACAGCTAAATCTCATAGGTGTTGGCTGAGCACCGGAGAATACGGTACAGGCCAGTATATTGAGGTTGGAGGGGAGCACGGACAGTGTCATCTCGGAGCATGATGTATTCGCAATTGTCCAGCAATTTCGGGACAAGAACCTTAGGGCGGGAATGGCTGGCGGGAGGAGGGATGTGGAGGTTGATGAAGTGGTGTCTGACGCGGTACATGAAGGAAGGTATCCTGAGGAAATGTCTTTAATTATCCAGGTGTTCCCGCACAGAATGAAGCACTGGGGGGTGCCTGACATGTGTGCAGGAGGCAGCACCCAAACCTACCTGCGATTGGCGTTTGAGAAGTAGCAGAGTGCTCTGCAGTTCCGTGCCACCTCACCAAACCATGTGTGGAAGTAACAGTACGGGTAGTGCGGTTGCATTTCCTGCGGAAAGTTCATGCCAGTGGAAAGTTCATGCCAGTGGCGGTGGCCAAGGTTCAGTGGCCACAGCAGGTTTGGTTGTAGGGGGGGGGGGGGGGGGGGGGGGGCATGACCATGGGAAGAGCCAGTGACATCCCAATTGCTTGTTTACTGCTTTCCGGAGCAAGTGGAACGGTCGGCACACTACGATCCCAGTCATGTCCGGCCACAGGGCAATGAGCCTGAACCTGAGACTTGTCAGGTAGGCAGTGGCTGGTGAAGTGGAGCAGTGATGCATCATGTAGCTTGTCAGTAATCGTCATTCTTTGCTCGACAGGTTCAGGAGGCCTTTGAGCCAGAGCAAAGCGGATGTGAGGAGATAGTTTATCTGACCAGATGCCGAGGAGAGCTGTGTCAGAGAATAGATCGGCACTGACCAGGGCACGTAGCCATCTCCAGAGCTGGGAAGGTTTGTCATTGGCTAGTTGCTCGACGTGGAGCACTTGCCGTATTGCTGCCTCAGTTGAGCATGCAAGCTGATGTCTGTCTCTTTGGCTAGAGTGTACCACTCATCTGAGTCCGGGGCATTGACCAGGTCAGCAAGCAAGTCCTCCTGGTCGTGCAAGTGGGTGATGAGGCACAGAAATCTGGTTGACTCATCAAGTTTGTAATGGCCAAACACTTCGTCCACAATTTTGAACCAGGTTGTAGCCCTGTCGGGATTAAACGGCGGCAGCGTCGTTAAGCATTGTAGAATGTTTGGAAGAACAAGTTGAGTTGAGTTCGTCGGGGCACTGCCTGAAATGAGCTGTTGTTGCTGTAGTATTCCAGGAGTGTGTGCCTCCAGGGGATGTGGCAACAATGGCTGTTCGGGAGGCAGCGTGAAGGTGACATGTTGTGGTTGAGCGTGATCCGTCATGACGAGGAAGGCAGACACGGGTGAGACACAGAGATGTGCCGAGAGCGATAGTGGAGGCTTGACTGGAGTCGGCACGGGGGCGACAGGTGAGAAAAAGTTCAGAGTTCGAGAACGCGTGTTAGTCCACAGAAAGCTCGATGTATGATCAGAGCTGGTGCCACCTGTGTTGCAGGAAGGCTGTGGAGGCACAGCCTGTCCAGAAGCACAGTGTGGGAAATGACGTCGAACGTGGGATGGAATGTGTGAAAGTTCACTGTTCATAGTCACTCCACTCAAAACGGTGTGCGGATAAGGTGAATGTTGTGGCACAAAACACTGAGGTGTAGCAGTGGGAGGGAGGTGGAGGTCAGGCACAGATAACAAGTTATTGTTCCTGTTGCAGGCCGAGTTATCAAAGTAGGAAGGCAAGTGCTGATGCTGAACCGAGGCAGGCGTGGGTGTGGTCAGATGCTGAGTAGGTTGACCTGTGAACGAAGCAGTTCCAGCCATGTGGAAGGTATCCGCGTGGTACTGCATGGATTGTGGCATGGAAAATCGTTGTCCTGGCGGTGGTAGGTTGTCCAACGAAGCATCTGCAGAAATCAACATTGGTCTCACACTACCCGGAGATCCATAAGAGGTAACTGCACAGTTGATGATGGAGGGCACATGTGGTGGAAACAAAGGCATTGTTCACACTCC
The DNA here is from genome assembly GCF_021461385.2 of Schistocerca piceifrons. Taxonomy (NCBI): domain Eukaryota; kingdom Metazoa; phylum Arthropoda; class Insecta; order Orthoptera; family Acrididae; genus Schistocerca; species Schistocerca piceifrons. Next base: position 725,206,345 of record NC_060138.1, read on the forward strand.
TAACCTCACTTATTGTTGCAGTATCGAAAACATCCGGCAAAATCGGCATAGTCGTCGAGTGAGAGGCATCATGTTGCAGTCCTGGTGGGTGTACATCACCTGCGACATGATGCATGTCGATCACAAAATCCGGCGTTAGGTGTTGGGCTGAAGTCATTGTTCGAATGCTGTGTCAATGTAGTACAAGTGAAAATAACCAACGCGGAGGTCGCGGACACAGTAAAACGGCAAAAACAGAAGACATTACAACTTGGGGTCACCAGTGAGGAGGAAGTTTGGGTCAGTTACACCAAACAACACTCCCATTTTGCAGTAGTTTGTTTATTCACCTAAACACATCAAAGGCTTACAAAGAACTGACATGGCAAACCAGGACAAAGATAATATTAGCTTAATTCAAAGATGAATGCATCGATGTTGGAGTCGATCTCATCGGTGCCACAAGTGTAATACCAGGTCAACAATAAAATTTTCAGAGACAGAATGCAAGCTTGCATTGGAATGGGCAGGGTAGTAAACAGGCCACACATTTTGAAAGAAGTAATCCCAGAATTGTCTTCATTTGGTATATGGTATAACTTCAAAGACATTTGCTTGACTTGAATGTTCATCTAACAAAACTCAGTATATTGCATTTGATAGCATGTGTTCAACAGAAATAATAGTACCAATAAGAGTGCCACAAGAAAGTGTAATAGGACTAATAATTTTTCTTAATACACATAAACATTGTTCTCAACAACAAGATTGTTTGCTGACAATACCATTGCCTACAAAAATGTGTAATTGTTAGACAGTCTTAAGGAAGTGCAAAATGTAACAATATACAAGAAACTGTAGCAAAGAAAATAAGGAGTATTGTTCCATCACTTGGAGTCTTCATTTATAGGCATTGTAACAGTCAGTGAATAATTACAGAGGTGTGTTGCTAAGACTGTACCTTGTTGGTATTGAAACAAAACTGGTATTGAAACAAAACTGTAAAATAAACAATTAAGGAACATAAATGGGAATCTTTAGACAGTAATTCTTCTCTCACCCAATATGAAAATGGAACAGGAAAAGGGCTAATATTCAACAAATATAACAAAGATTTGAAAATGTGATATAATTAAATAGATAAAAAATCTACTCACCAAGTTGCAGCAGACAAAACACGTATAAAAATTATGAAAATGTACATGCTTTTGGACCCAGTGGCTTCTTCTTCTGGCAGAAAGGTTGAAGATGAAGGAAGAGGGATGAAGGAAAAGGAATGGTGCAGCTTAGGAAGTTGGGAGAGTTATGGGAAATTTGCCCAGAACCCTGTGTCAGAGGAGACTTAGCAGATGGGATGTGAAGGAAAGTTTTTAAAATCTCAGAAAATAAATGTTTTAATTGCAGTAATGATCTAGTCAGAACATGAAATTCAACAAAAGTTTGATTTATAGAAATTACAATTTTAGCATTATAAAAATATGCTAAACTATTCATTACTTAAATTATTTTCAAATTTATGATTGAATGTTTGAGAATCCGAAACTTTTTGTAAATTATAGTTCTGAAATAAATTTTTTGAAGAAAGCATGTTACTCTTTCATCAGTAGATAAAGAGCCCATCCAACAAAGGCCAAAACAGGTCAACTGGGGCAAAAATTTGTGTAGTCACAAATATTTGTACAGTTGCAGGAGGGAGTGCTACGAACAACACACTAGAAATCCTGACTGATGGGGTGTGAGTATTGGCGTGGGGGCATTTAAAGGTGACCTTTTTAGGTTTTTCTTGAATAAGTCAAAAACTGTAGCTTCCAGTGAAAATGTTTCCCAGGACAAAAATAAACTACATTAAATTTTCTACTAAGGTATGCTATTCATTCTTTGCTCTATGACTTATAGTTTCTATATTGCTAGAGGTGGGAAAATTGTAAATTATTAAAAGTATTGTATTACCAGCATAAAACTAATATTTGTCTTCAAATGAAGTGGGTTAAAAACAGTATTAAATGTATGTATATGTATCACATGCAGTGCATGAGAATAGTATTAAGGAATACACTGTTTTAGTGGTGTTTACTGGATTTGGTGGGGAGAGGGGGGGGGGGGATGTGTTGGGTAGAACTGTGAGGGAAAATGGGTAGAACTGTGAGGGAAAATAGTCACCAGATTGTAACCATGCAATTTCCTTCTTCATGAGACTACAAAAATTATACTGAGCAGGAAATTCCCCACTTCATCTAACACTGCTATGCCACAAGAAGCAACTATAAGGTGTTTCACAAAGTTATACTGATCCTAAACATTGTGCCTTGTGAATTGCTGATGACAGTGTCCACAATGCCCAAGGGATGTTTATTTTCAACAAAGCCCATTAATATTACACATAATATTATACATAATTGAAAATTCTACCACGTAATGTAAGGAGAAAAATGTTGTGCGCTAATACACTGACGGAATAAAGTTGCAACACCAAAAATAAATAATGCAGAGTAATGAAATTTTGCAGCCAAGATAGATATGAAGCCCATGGCTACCACAGTAGTACAAGTTTATATGCCAACTAGCAGATGACGAAGAGATTGAAGAAATATATGATGAGATAAAAGAAATGATTCAGATAGTGAAGGGAGACGAAAATTTAACCGTCATGGGAGACTGGAATTCAATAGTAGGAAAAGGAAGTGAAGGAAAAGTAGTAGGTGAATGTCGAATGAGGGTAAGGAATGAAAGAGGAAGCCACCTGGTAGAATTTTGCACAGAGAATAACTTAATCACACCTAACACTTGGATTAAGAATTATGAAAGAAAGTTGTATATGTGGAAGAGGCCTGGAGACACTGGAAGGTTTCAGATAGATTATATAATGCTAAGACAGAGATTCAGCAACCAAGTTCTCAATTGTAAGACATTTCCAGAAACAGGTGTGGATTCTGATCACAATCTATTGGTTATGGACTGTAGATTAAAACTGAAGAAATTGCAAAAAGGTGGGAATTTAAAGAGATGGAACCTGGATAAACTGAAAGAACCTGAGGTTGTAGAGAGTTTCAGAGAGAGTATTAGAGAACGATTGACAAGAATGGGGGAAAGAAATACAGTCATAGAAGAATGGGTAGGTTTGAGAGGTGAAATAGTGAAGGCAGCGGAGGATCATGGAGGTAAAAAGATGAGGGCTGGTATAAATCCTTTGGTATTGGAAGAGATATTGAATTTAATTGATGAAAGGAGAAAAACTAAAAATCCAGTAAATGAAGCAGGCAAAAGGGAATACAAACGTCTCAAAAATGAGATCAACAGGAAGTGCAAAATGGCTAAGCATCGATAGCTAGAAGACAAATGTAAGGATGTAAAGGCATATATCACTGGGGGTAAGGTAGATACTCCCTACAGGTAAATTAAAGAGAGCTTTGGAGAAAAAAGAACCACTTGTGTGAATATCAAGAGCTCAGATGGAAAACTAGTTCTAAGCAAAGAAAGGAAAACAGAAAGGTGGAAAGAGTATATAGAGGGTCTATACAGGGGCGATGTTCTTGAGGACAATATTATGGAAGTGGAAGAGAACATAGGTGAAGATGAAATGGGAGATACGATACTGCATGAAGAATTTGACAGAGCACTGAAAGACCTAAGTTGAAACAAAGCCCCAGGAGTAGACAACATTCCATTAGAACTACTGGTAGCCTTGGGAGAGCCAGCCCTGATAAAACTCAACTGTCTAGTGTGCAAGATGTATGAGACAGGCAAAATATCCTCAGACTTCAAGAAGAATATAATAATTCCAATCCCAAAGAAAGCAGGTGTTGACAGGTGTGAAAATTACCGAACTGTCAGTTTAATAAGTCAAGGCAGCAAAATACTGACACGAATTCCTTACAGACAAATGGAAAAACTGGTAGAAGCCAACCTTTGGGGAAGATCAGTTTGGATTCCATAGAAATATTGGAACACGTGAGGCAATATTGACCTTATGACTTATCTTAGAAAATAGATTAAGGAAAGGCAAACCAACATTTCTAGCATTTGCAGACTTAGGGAAAGCTTTTGACAATGTTGACTGGAATGCTCTCTTTCAAATTCTGAAAGTGGCAGGGGTCAAATACAGGAAGTGAAAGGCTATTTACAATTTGTACAGAAACTAAATGGCAGTTATAAGAGTCAAGGGCATAAAAGGGAAGCAGTGGTTGAGAAAGGAGTGAGACAGGATTGTAGCCTATCCCTGATGTTATTCAACCAATACATTGAGCAAGCAGGAAACAAAAGAAAAATTTGGAGTAGGAATTAAAGCCCATGGAGAAGAAATAAAAACTTTCAGGTTTTCCAATGACATTGTAATTCTGTCAGAGACAGCAAAGAACCTGGAAGAGCAGTTGAATGGAATGGACAGTGTCTCAAAAGGAGGCTATAAGATAAACATCAACAAAAGCAAAATGAGGATAATGGAATGTAGTCCAACTAAATCAGGTGATGCTGAGGAAATGAGACATTTCAAATAGTAGATTAGTTTTGCTATTTGTAGAGCAAAATAACTGATGAAGGTCGAAGTAGGGAGGATATAAAAGGTAAACTGGCAATGGCAAGAAAAGCGTTTCTGAAGAAGAGAAATTTCTTAACATCAAGTATAGGTTTAAGTGCAGGAAGATTTTTCTCAAAGTATTTGTATGGAGTGTAGCCATGTACAGATGTGAAATGTGGATGATTGATAGTTTAGACAAGAAGAGAATAGAAGCTTTTGAAATGTGGTGCTACAGAAGAATGTTGAAAATTAGATGGGTAGACCATGTAACTAATGAGTAGGTACTAAACAGAAATGGGAAGAAGAAGAATTTGTGGCACAACTTGTCTAGAAGAAGGGATCGGTTGGTAGGACATATTCTGAGGCATTAAGGAATCACAAATTTAGTACTAGAGGCATCATGGAGGGTAAAAATCATAGAAGGAGACCAAGAGATGAATACACTAAGCAGATTCAGAAAGATGTTTGGTGCAGTATTTACTTGGAAATGAAGAAGCTTGCACAGGATAGCTTAGTACAGAGAACAGCATCAAACCAATCTCTGGGCTGAAGATCAAAAAAACAACAACAACAATGAAATTTTGGGAATATATTTGTTGAGGTAACATATGTGATTATCATTGCAAGATTAAGTAAGTGTGAGCTAGGCTACTGCAAATGTGAAATGCTAGTACATTAATAACTAATATAAGTGCCAGAATGTTTGATGCAAGCATGCAAACATGGGTGCACTTTGTTGTGGAGGTGCTGGATGTCAGTTTTCAGGATGGTGTTCCATGCCCGTTGGACTTGGTCATTCAAAACAGGGACACTTAATGCTGTTTGCGGATGACACTATGGTTGTCCTCTGATGATATCCCATATGTGCTCTATTGGAGACAGATCTGATGATCGAGCAGGATAAGGCAACACATTGATACTCAGGACAGCATGTTGGATTACAACAGCAATATGTGGGTGAGCATTATCCTGTTGGAAAACACTCCGTGGAATGCTGTTCATAAATGGCACCACAACAATTCGAATCACCAGAATGGCATACAGATTTGCAGTCAGGGTGCATGGGATAACCACTTGAGTGGTCCTCTCTTATGAAATTACATCCTAGACAATAACTCCAGGTGTAAGTACAGTGTGTTTAGCATGCAGACTGGCTGGTTTCAGGCCCTCAACTAGCCACAGCCAACACTGATACCAAGGGAGAACCAGCTTTCAATGGAAAACACAACAAACATGCACTCTGCCCTTCAATGAGCTCTTGCCTAACACCACTGGTGTCACAAATGGCGGTGGGTAGGAGTCAGTGTAATGCACGCTACAGCCCTGTTGTTGAACTGACTGATTTGTAACAGTTCACTGTGTCACTGTGGTGCTGACTGCTGCCCAAATTGTTGATGCTGATGTGCCACAGCCATATGCCAAACACAATGGTCTTCACTCTCAGTAGTGCCTTGTGGCTGTCTGAAGCCCAGTCTTCTTGTGACCTATAGCCTTATGACCTCTACTACCAGAAATCATGTACAGTGGCTACTTTTCTGTCAGGTCCTTCTACAATACTGCTTCTCATAGCCCTGTTACACAACCTCATTCAAACTCAGTGAGGTGTTGATAATGGTGCCTTTGATGTCTTTGTCGATCTTGACTAAGATCAACTCATCATGTCTAATCTCAAAGGCAGATAATGCTCATGACCATTACCATGTGTGTTTAAAGTAAACCTGATTTGCACCATCAAAGTTGCACTAGTAGCGCCACTATTATGTGACTAGGCTGAAATTCGAATCAACATAATCTTTAAGATGTAAAAACATGCTTAGACAGCACACATGTCCTTCTTGGTATTGCAATTTCTTTTCTGTCAATATATGAATTTCTGGACATAGTGAGACCACTAGTTATAACTACTGTCATTTCATCTTTTCAATGACATATTTCAAATTCCATAAAAATAATTACTTTACAATATAATTAATATTCAAATTCAGAAATAGTTACATTTTCCATTGCAGATTTTGCCTCAATGTTTATTAAAGGCCAGCCTTATATTTTTGTTGCTTCACTTTTTATGCACAAGGTGGCATACTTCACTAATTAATTTAGTCAATAATTAAGAATTTTGCGTGGCTTACTATTTTCATTACGCTGCTTGTACTTGTAAACAGAATATTCATAACACAGATGAAGAAAATGGTTCCATAAAATTTTCTAAATTGATAGACCACCATATTTTTCACAAACCAAACTTTTGTCAATAATTTTAGTACACCCTGGGTATCCAGATTCAACTTACCAATTTTTCAAATGATTCTGTAGTTTTCAAAATAACAATGTGAACTAAAAAACTGTGTTTCAGTATTTTTATACTTTATTTGATGAATTCTGTGACTGAATTCTTGCTTGTTTGTGAATGCCTTATTTGTTTATGTGCTATTAATCTTACAAAGAGCAATAAACCTTGTGGATAATAAATGTCTGAAAAAATGAAACAAAAATTGTTGTTGAAACACTATTGAGCTTTACTCTGAATGTTCTGTGGAAGATGTAGACATAGATAGTGATTACTTTGGTATTGGTATTTTAATGGACCCTGAGCAGGAGACTTTTGTAGCTAATTGTGATGAGAAGAGGGATGCTTATCCTGAGTCAGTAGTGGTGGAAGTATGTGACACCCCAGCACTAATGATTTAGTGGTTGAAGCAGAAGATGATACACTTAATTTTGAAGAGCTGTATAGTATGGTTTATGCTCAAGTAATTGATCATGACCGGGCCAGTAGTGAGGTTCAGGAGAGTCAGTTTGTTCCAATTGACATTTGTGATATTTTTTGTGTATGCCAGGACATTAGAACACAGCATTATGAGGTAAACAAGAGGATTATTGAACATGTCAGAGTTGTTGGTAAGGATGAGTCAGATTTTGGTTCAGACAGCCAGTTTATTGATCATTCTCAGCCATATTTTACTTGTAATAGTAATGAGTACACCAAGTTAAGTCCAACTTGTAAATCCAATCAAGCATTGACACAAGTGCACAGATACAACTTTGCCTTATACAACTTTCTAATGATAATCAGAACCATTTGCAGAAAGATTTATATTTTGAAGATATAGAGGATGATTTGCTTAGAGAAACTAATATTAACAGCAGGATTTATCTGGCAGTCCATACATCAAAATCATAGTTGGCAATTGGCATGCTTATTGTTTTATTGACATAGGTAGTGCAATTTCTACTATTTCTGAAAAGTTCAGGTATAGAGCTAAGCAGAGTTCTGAGTACATTGAATATCCTGCACTGAAGTGCCAAAGAAACTGGTATAGGCATGCTTATTCCAATACAGAGATATCTAAACAGATAGAATACGACACTGCACTCGGCAATGCCCATATAAGAGAATAAGTGTCTGGGACAGTTATTAGATCAACTACTGCTGCTGCAATGGCAGCTTATCAAGATTTAACTGAGTTTGAACATGGTGTTATAGTTGGTGCATGAGCGATGTGACATAGCACCTCTGAGGTAGTGATGAAGTGGGGATTTTCCTGTACGACCATTTCACGAGTGTACCATGAATAACAGGAATCCGGTAAAACATCAAATCTGTGACACTGTTGCAGCTGGTAAAAGATCCTGCAAGAATGGGACCAACAACAACAGAAGAAAATCATTCAGCATGACAGAAGTGCAACCCTTCCACAAACTGCTGCAGATTTCAATGCTGGGCCAGCAACAAGTGTCAGCATGTGAACCATTCAATGAAACATCATCAATATGGGCTTTCGGAAATGAAGGGCCACTTGTGTGCCCTTGATGAATGCACGACACAAAGTTTTATGCCTCGTCTGGGTCCGTCAACGCCGACATTGGACTGCTGATGACTGGAAACATGTTGCCTGGCATGATGAGTCTCATTTCAAATTGCATTGAGCAGATGGGCATGTATGGGTATGGAGACAACCTCATAAATCCATGGACCTTGCATGTCAGCAGGTGACTGTTAAGGTGGTGGAGGCTCTGTAACAGCATGGGACATGTGATACATGACCCCCAATACATCTAGATATGACTCTTACAGGTGACACATACGTAAGCATCCTGTCTAGTCATCTGCATCCTTCCATGTCCATTGTGCACTCTGATGGACTTTAGTAATTTCAACAGGAGAATATGACACCCCACACATCCAGAATTGCTACAGAGTGGCTCCATGAACATTCTTCTGAGTTTAAACACTTCCACTGGCCACCAAACTCCCCAGACATGAACATTATTCAGCACATCTGGGATGCCTTGCAAAGTGCTGTTCAGAAGAGATCTCCACCCCTTCATACACTTACAGATTTATGGACAGCCCTGCAGGATTCATGGTGTCAATTTCCTCCAGCGCTGCTTCAGACATTAGTTGCATCCATTTCGCATCATGTTGCGGCACTTCTGCATGCTCACAGGGGCCCTACACAATATTAGGTAGGTGTAACAGTTTCTTTGGCTCTTCAGTGTATAGTGGGAATTGGCATTAAATGTGCTACAAGTAAGATTAGTAAAGTTGTATAAAAACAAGCTTTAATCACATTTCACGTTGACAATACCATTTTTAAGCAAGGGTGCTTGGTGGTCAGTGATCTGAATGAGGAGATATTGCTAGGCATGGACTGGATATTGAAAAACAATGTCATATTTGACAGGGTAAAATTTAGAGTAACTTCTGATTATACTGGGTTACACTTAACTTACACTTAGCTGGTGACACATCTACTAAAATATATGGCTTGGACATTAAGGTAGATAAAGGCTATACAGATGATGATTTGTCAAGTAATGATGCAACTGATAGTGATTTTGATCAACTTGTTACTGACAAGATAAAAGAAGCAGATAAGCTTATTGGAGGTGAGAAGCCAGAACTGGAAGAAGTGTTGAGCTCCTATATAGATATATTTAGTGAGAAAGCAGGTAGAATTAAGAACTATGCATGCAAGTTAAGGCTTAAAGAACACCAGCCTTTCTTTATAAAACCACTTTCAGATGTTGTGGAAAGAGAATTAAAGAAGATGCAAAAGTGGAGGATTATTGTAATAAATAGTAGCCAATGCAACAACCCTTTGGTTGTTGTAACAAAGTAACTTGCACCTTCATGGGGATGTACACTCTTTGTGCATCATGTGTGTGGCAAAGGCAAGCTCCCTAGTTTGTTTGGTATTTGCCTTTACAGTTTTACACATCAGTACCACATTTTTCTCACTCAAATCTACACTTTTATCTAACTAATCTGAGTGACATCATTGTTGATGTTGTGGTCATCAGTCCAGAGACTGGTTTGATGCAGTCCTCCATGCTACTCTATCCTGTGCAAGCTACTTCATCTTCATCTCCAAGTAACTACTGCAACCTACATCCTTCTGAATCTGTTTAGTCTCCCTCTACAGACATGTCCGAAAGAACAGATACCATATTCATATATACACCTCTGAATTTAGTTTTTAAGATTGCAGGTGTAGCAATTGTGTAACTTATACTATTATTATGTATCAAATATGGTTGTTATGGTAGCATAAACAGCCACAGCTTCAGGCCACTCCAAAATATTTGGAATTAATTCAGTATATTTAGCAGTAATTTTGAACTAACACTCAAGTGTTGTAGCAAATATGTGACTGTAATTAATGACTAAGTTATTGCAATGACTGAAACTCCCAGTAGCTCAGCCACAATGTTTGGCGGCCTGTACTGTTAGGGCAGCAGTACAGTAGCATCTGCATGAGAAAAAGCAAAAATGATTTGACTGAAACTCAGAAAATGGCTTACAAAGATTGTGTGAGAAGCTGTTCAAAAAATTTAAGTCAGGAAATGAAAAACCTGTATACAACATTGTAACAAAAGACAGAACTTCAGTATATTCATAAACTAAGAAGCAATCAACTAGTTGGGCATTCTGAGATGAAATTAAAACAACAGACCATGTAATAAAACTGCCCCTCCAGAATCCTTTGCCAACCCCTGAAGAGACTACATTTATTTTATGTTTAGTTAATTGTTTAATATAAAATGCTACAATGCACCTATACCTGTAATTAGTCTGTTTAGGCAACTTATGTAAAATCTAAGTTTGCTATTTTATTCTTTGCTCAACAAGAAGTTTGTGAACATGCTAGGAATATTTTGTTTTCGATAATTACCACATAATTGACATAACTTGCTTTGCTGATGAGTCTGTCAATATTTACCAAAAACTGTGATGACCTAGATAAAAAAATTTGTGTTCTACAACTTACAAATTGGCTAGCTATTTTTGATAAACATGTTATTTGGAATTCTTGCACATGATAGAAATACTTGTTCTTTCTTTTGACTGTAACTAAGAAAAAATTCAATATGTATTGTCATTTTCTGGAAACTTGTAAATTACTTTGGATTTTCTTAGCAAAATTATGTCGGCATCCCCTAAAAATTGTAAACCATCATTTTCGTTATTTTTTATGTAAGCAAATTAATTTTCTCATCCACATCTCTAATTGTCATTTCTTAAAGTCTGTAAATTCTGATTGCCAATGACTGTTGTAAATCATACAAATACCAGCGGCTTGCCTATAGGAGGGAGCCAATTTTTTGCCAGTCATAAACAGCACAGTATGAAAAACATTGTTTATGTATTTTTTGCCACTGAACATCTTGCATGCAAATAAAGCAGTTTTGAGAAAAATCTGTACATTTAATTTAGTTATAAATGTTGCCAATCATAAACAGCACAGTATTAACACTTTGTTCACATACGTTTCACCACTGAACATCTTGCATGTGAATAAAGCAATTTTGTGAAAAATCTGTATCTTTCATTTAGTTCATACATTACACAATTAGTTTTTCATGTACAGTAGCACAGCAGAAGAGATCAGGAGTATTTGCAGTAAAGATACACCACAAGAATGAAGATCTACATGTCATGCAAATGACACGAACATTTTTGGTTACAACATTTCACCTCTAAATTAACGAATAGGTCTGCATTTTCCAGTTCAATCAATAGGTGCATCTCAGCTGTTGGAGGCCCATTTTGGTTTTTTTTTTTTTATTTTATTTTTTTTTTATTTATTTATTTATTTTTGTTTTTTGCGGTTGACATTGTTATTGTGGCTGTGAAACTCCGTATAACTTTTGGCAAAAACTTTCAGCTTTTAAAAGTCCAAATATTTTATTCATCTGCAATCCATGTTATACAAATCCCACACCACACTGACTTCTTCACTGTCAGCAGTTACATTTGAATGTGGTGAGGAGCTGGGATGTGTGTACGTCTGTGCAGAGTGCTAATGCATGTTAAGTTTCAGGTACAATAATTGACTGCAAAAAGTGTTGTGCTTGACTGTGGATGTGGACAGACCCACCTGGCAAAAAGTGTACATGCAGAAGTGTGGACCATCACCGACACAGTGGGTTTTTGTCAGATGAGTACATTTATTTACTTTTTTTTTTTTCTTTCTCTAGTTTCAGTGTTTAAACATTTCAGTAATAGGAAGTGATTTCATTGTTCACATCATGTAGTCGGAGAATACTGTGTGTGACAGTTATGAAAGAATTTGTTAAGAAAAGTGTTTTCGTGTGTTTGATAAACAGTTTCACCAATATGAGTGAAACTAATTCAGATCAAATAGGTGCAATGAACAGATCTAGACATCGGCTATGCAGGTCGACACAATAAACCTAAATTTTCCAGACCAGAACTGCGGAAATACATCCAACAGTTTGCTATGAGCATTTCAAGGTTTTCATCAGGTAGAACAACCAGTTAATTTAATAGAACAACTTTCTCAGATACTGAATAGTAAATTACCAGATAAAATAAGAAAAATTGAGATAATTTTAAATATGTTGGTAAAAATATGGACCAAACATTTAAAAGAATTGATGTAAAGTTTGGAAAACTAAATAATAGCCTAAAATCAGTTAAGGAGGGTATGGTTGAAGTAAATAAAAAATTAGATGCTACTAATCAGCGAGCAGATGATACAGAATTAGAGATTGATTGTTTGAAGAAATTCACAGATGTGAACTAAAACTGGTTAACAATCGAGTGGCTGTAGTGGAAGAAAGAGTGAAAGAGACTGAAAATATTGTCATTGACGAGTTAAGTAGGAGAAAATCTGAGTTAAAAACAATGCAAGAATGTATTGAGAATGAGAATGATTAAACTCAGGAAAAATTAAAATTAAATTCAGTGCCTTTTACAGAAAAAAATTTCTTCCGTTATCAATAAAGTTGATAATGTTGCTCAAAATCTTCAAACAGTCAAGTCTGAATCAGACAGTTTGGAAGCAAATATGTTTAGTGATGCTTACAGTATCAGCTGCATGTTGGTAAACAATTGTAATGCAATGAAATGTTTCCCAGGAGCTTCTAAATTGCATCCCATAGATTTTATAAATCACTGCAAGGACAGTCTTGCATCTGGTTGGTATGCCAAACCATGTAAAATTAAATTATTGAAGCATTTTCTGGATGGAGGAGCTTTATCTTGGGGTAACCAGCATGTTAACCCAGAAACGACTTTTGCCAATTTGGAAGATTATTTTTGAATAAATTTTGGTCAGAAAGTAAACAGGCCAGAATTACGACATAATTTCTAAATGGTAGCAGATATCTTGAAGGCAAAATGAGGATGCACGAGTTTTGTGAGAGACAGCTTAGAACAATTAAGCACAATGTTTCATATATCAGAAAGGGGAACAACAAAATGAAATCTGATCGCGAAGTTAGCAATAATCATACAGGCAAACATGAAAATGCAAGTAGTGAACTCTGCCTATTATCGCCCCTCAGCCTAATATTGCACCCTTCTAAATAACACAAAGTATGTGCTGACAGGAATAGGTTCAGCAGGTGTGCAACAGCAAACCTTCAGTAAAGTGTCATCTTTGGTTAGATGTGCAGCAGCATCCAGTTTGTGTGATTTTTCAAATGTTTTGTGCACACCAAAAGTTTTTGATGTTTCAAAAGCACAGTAATCAATCTTTTAAGAGGTAAGCTATTTTTAAACAGTGCAGCATAAAACAGAACCACAAAATAAGGTAGCTTAAAAAGACATCAGCATATTGTCATTTGTAGTGCTAATTTTGGGAGTAGAGTCAGCCATAACGGAATGTTGGTTTGCTCCTAATATCACAGCTCTACCGTAATTCTAATATTTCATTGTGTGATAAAATGCTCACTTTTTTATGTATACCATTTCTAACATTTCATCGCTCTATCTGTACTTGCAACAAGTTATAATGTACTGTTACAGATACCACCCTAAAAAGAGAAAGCAGTGCACTGAGGAAATTATGAAAAAAGCTATCATTCCTGTTAGGAATAGGGAGATGGGCCTGGGATGTGCAGTGAATCAATTTGATGTTCCAAAATCAACTTTGAAAGGAAAAGTTAATTCTGGAGATACTGGTTTAAATGAGTTAGTGTCAGTTAAACTTGGAAGAAAACCTGTGCTTAAAACTGAGCTAGAGCAATCCCTCATTAAATATTGCCTGTATATGGAGGACTGATTTTGTGGTTTAAATGCAAAAGATGTAAAGAAGATGGCTTTTGATTTGGCAGGAAAAAAAAATTTATGAACCCCTTTTAATAGAGAGACAACTATTGCTGGCTGGAAATGGCTCCACTCATTTATGAGGGGACACTCAGACCTTAGTTTAAGAAAACTTCAACAAACATCAATGAAACGTATTAGAGGCTTAGAGGCTTTAGCAGGGAAAATGTTCAGCAGTTTTTAACATTTACGAACCCCTTCTAGAAAAGATAAATTCTGATCCTAAGAGACTTTACAATTGTATGAGACTGGTCTGACAAAAGTTATTGCATTGAAAGTTAAATGCCAAGTTGGCTCTGTATCCTCAGCAGAGAGAGGATCATTAGTAATGGTTGTTACTTGCATGACTGTGACAGGTCACTTTATACCTCCTTTATGTGTATTTCCACGAATAAATAAAAAGCCAGAGCTATTAGATGGGGCACTGAATGGAAGCATGACTGTCTACCACAAATCAGGATGGGTAGAATATGGTTTGAAGATCAGTTTGTGAAACCTACCACAGAAGATCCCATGATCCTTGTCTTCAATGGCCACTATTCACACACAAGAAACTTACCCTTACTTGAGTCATGTAGGGAAAATGGTGTACACTTAGCGAGGTTACCATCTCACTGCTCTCATAAGATGCAACCTCTTGATAAAACATTCACGTTTCCCCTGAAAACTTACTATGCATGGGATAAAGAAGACTGGTTGAAAAATCATATAGGTAGAGTGGTGAGTCATTTCCAAATTGCAAATCTGTTTGTTGAAGCTTACAAAAAGTCAACCACAGTAGCTACAGCAAAACATGGTTTTAGAATAACTGGGCTGTATCCACTGAACAGAAACATTTTCCAAGACAATGAATGTTCAGTGGCTGACTCTACCATGTCCACTGTTCAACAAGACAGCCCACAAGTCTCTGTCCATCATTCACCAGAAAGTCAAAGATTCCAGGTGAAACAAGTTGCATCTGACAGGGACTACTTGAGCCCCAGCCTGGACCTAGTGGCTCCAAACCATCTGTAAACAAGAGTGGTCCACCAATTGTTCAAGGACAGGCCAGGTGTGAAACTTCCTCACCATCTGCAAATGACTGCAGTATTTTTCCGACAGATATAAGCCCCTTACCACAACTGAAAGACCAAACTGTTCATTTGAAGGAAAGAGGATGACCAAGTTGCCCAGAAACTGTTCTGACAAGTACATGGTGTAAAATGAAACTCAGTGAAGTTATTTCCAAAAAATCAAACAAAAATGTTGCAAAAACTGTTTTTGCTGATAGATTAAACAAAAATAATCAACTCACAGTAAACCATAAAAAGTAAAAAAATCATGCATAAGAAGAAAACTATTGTAATTAAGAAAAGGAATGTCCCACATAAGCCATTATTGGTGACATTCTCAGAATCAGATGAAGATCCTGATAAACTATTGACAGTATCCACAGACAATGAAGACAGTGAAAATGATTGTGTAGTCAGCTTTATTTGACTGACAGGCCCAGAGAAAAATGAATAGCTTGTACTAAATGTCGCATTTGGTGCCATGAACAATGTTCTGGAGCTACTGACTATAAAACCTTTATTTGTGATTTCTTTTTGGAAGGATAAATTCCAAATTTGTATATTGTATGTAGTCTACAACTTTTTCTATATGAAATTGCGTGACATAATTGTAATTGTGGATGTAATTAAATATAATAATATTCTAAAATGTCCAGTTAATTTATTTTAATTCCTTAATTATGTTTCAAAATTGTTAAAGCTAGTATCTATAATATCGCACAGGGTGATATTAGGAGGACATTTGGTGCTATATTAGGAATGCTTTTTTCCAAACTGCCTAAATGTACTCAGTGTGTTTTCTTTCCTATTTTTGAATTATTTATTAGATGAGACATTCACCTAATTATATCAGATAATGGACAGCAATAACCAGCTTACTAAAATATTAAGAAAGCAAATTAATAAAAGTAATAACAGCAAAAATTACACCCAAAAATAAAAATGGGTGTGATATTAGGCATAGTTCCCCTGATAAAATCACCATAAGACACATAAATAAAATTATTGATGATCCGCTTCTAATAGCAAATATATTTAATGATCATCATATTAATGTAGCCCAAAATCTGATCACAAGTAATATTATCCAAAGACAAAAGTAATTACTCCAATGAATAAAAGGACACTATACCTATACCCTGTAATACCGAAAGGAGTAAAAAGGGCTATCAGTAAACGAAAGAGTAAAATGACCTGAGGATTTGTTGGTATCCCTGCAAAATTATTAAGTATAGTACCAATAATATTGTCCCTCAATTTGTGGATATAACCAATGACTCCTTTGAAACCGGTGTGTTTCCAAGTAAACTTAAGCAGTCAACAGTAATACCAATTTATAAATGTGGTGACAAGTTTGACATTAAACTTTTCAGACCACTATCACTATTATCTTCATTTTCGAAAATAACTGAAAGAATAACGTATGATAGATTGCTAGATTTCCTAAACAAAAATAAAATTCTTGTAAACGCACAGAATGACTTCAGAAAAGGCACATCTATGCAAATGGCTCTCTTAAATTTTTGAAAATTGTTTACAAAGCTATTGGGGATGGGGAACTGATCTGTGGGTTATTTGTGGACCTTTACAAATCATTTGATCTTAGAAATCATAATCTACAACTGTTAAAACTGTGTAATTATGGTGTCTATTGTGTTTCCCACACGTGGTTCATAAGATATTTAACTGATAGGAAACAAAGCATGAAAATTTTTCAGGATGGTAATGTGCACCATTCTGAATATAAAAGAGTTAATTGTGGGGTGTCTCAAGGCTCTTTATTGGGACCATTGTTATTCTTGGTTTTTACTGATGACCTACCACAACAATTTTCAACAGCTGATACTGTATTATTTGCTGATGATACCAGCTCTTCTATAAAGGGGATGAATCATCATGAGATGCAGGCAAAAAATCAACAAGACATCAGAAGTGGCTGAAAAATAGTTTAAAGATAACTGTCTAGTTGTCAATGACAAGAAAACTGTATGGATGAAGTTCAACCACAGAAGGAACAAAAATAGGACCAATGTAAAATTCATGTTATCAAAGAGCCAAATTTAGCAAAAGAGTTACATAAAATTTTTAGGACTATGAGTGGATGAGCATCTAAAACATGAAAAAACAGTTATAAATGCTTAACAAAAAATTAAGCAATGAATGTTACGTATTAAGAATGCTTAAAGATTGCTGCAAGGCCAAAACAGTGTTAAGTGCTTATTAAGCATACATGCATAATCTACTGAGGTACCATATAATATTCTGGGGAAATACCTTGTGGCACCGATGAAATCAACACCAACATTGATATGCATTCATCTTTGGACTCTAAGCATTATCTTTGGCTGTTCCGCCATGTTCAGTTTAGTTCTTTGTGATCCTTGTATGTGTTAAGGTTAATAAATGAACTATTGCTAAATGGGTGTGATTATTCTGACAACCAACCCGGTAATCCTCTTCACTGGTGACCCCAAGTTGTAACGCCTTCTGTTTTCACCCTTTTACTGTGTCTGCGACATCCACGTCGGTTATTTTCATGTGTATTACATCGACACAGCATTCGAACAATGACTTTGGCCCAGCACCTAATGCCGGATTTTGTGATTGACATGCATCATGTTGTGGGCGATGTACACCCACCGGGACTGCAATACAATGCCTCTCACCCGATGATTCCACCGATTTCGCCGGACGTTTTCGGGCCTGCAACAATAAGTGAGGTTAATAGTGTGCACGACTCCAGCTATCAAATGCCTCTGTTCCCGCCACATGTGCCCTCCCTCATCGATTGTGCAGTTACCTCTTACGGATCTCCGTGCAGTGTGGGACCCATGTCGATTTCTGCAAATGCTTTGTCGGACAACCTACTACCGCCAGGACAACGATTTGCCACGCCGAAATCCGTGCAGTACCACGCGGATACCTGCCACATGGCCAGAAATGCTTCATTCACAGGTCAACCTCCTCAGCATCCAACCACACCCGCACCTGCCTCGATATCTCGGCCTGTGACATGAATGCTAACTTATTATCTGTGCCTGAGCTCCACCTCCATCCCACTGCTACATCTCAGTCTTTTGTGCCACAACATTCACCTTATCTGCACACCGTTCTGAGTGGAGTGACTATGAACAGTGAACATTCACACATTCCATCCCACATTCATTATCATTTCCCACACTGTGCTTCTGGACAGCCCGCACCTCCACAGCCTCCCTACAACACAGGTGGTTCCGGCTCTGATCATACGTTGAGCTTTCCGTGGACTAACACGCGTTCTCAAACTTTGAACTCTTTCTCACCTGTCGCCCACACACCGGCTCCAGTAGAGCTTCTGCTACCATTCTCGGCACATCTCGGTGCCTCATCCGAGCCAGTCTTCCGCAACGCATCAATCCAAACACACCCACAATGTGTTGAACTTCCGCAACCGCAATCGACACATGACGGTGTCTCACCCAGGTCGGCCTTCCGCGTCGCGACGGATCGCGATCAACCACAATGTGTCAGAATCACATTGCCACCCGGACAGCCATTGTTGCCACATCCCCTGGAGGCACACTCTCCTGGAATACTACAGCAGAAACAGCTTGATTCTGGCAGTGCCCCAATGAACTCAACTCAACCTGTTCTTCTGAACATTCTACAATGCTTACTGATGCTGCTGCCATTTAATCCCGACAGAGCTACAACCTGGTTCAAAATTGTGGACGAAGTGTTCGACCACTAAAAACTCGACGAGTCAACCAGGTTTCTGTGCCTCATCACCCACCTGCACGACCAGGAGGACTTGATTGCTGACCTGGTCGATGCCCCGGACTCATCTACTCGGTACACTCTAGCCAAAAAGACAGTTCTACGTCAGCTTGCACACTCAACTGAGGCAGCAATACGGCAAGTGCTCCACGTCAAGTAACTAGGCAACGACAAACCTTCCCAGCTCTGGAGACGGCTACGTGCCCTGGCCAGCGCCGATCTACTCTCTGACACAGCTCTCCTCGCCATCTGGTCAGATAAACTATCTCCTCACATCCGCTTAGCTCTGGCTCAAAGGCCTCCTGGACCTGTCGAGCAAAGAATGACAATTGCTGATAAGTGATGCATCGTGTAGCTTACACGATGCATCACTGCTCTATTTCGCCAGCCACTGCTTACCTGACAAGTCTCAGGTTCAGGCTCATCGTCCTCTGGCCGGACATGGCCAGGGCCATACTGTGCCGACCGTTCCACTTGCTCCGGGAAGCAGTAAACAAGCAACTGGGATGTCACCGGATCCGCCCACGGTCACGCCCCCTCCTGCAACCGAACCTGCTGCGGCCACCGAACCTCGGCCACCGCCACTGGCAACGAACTTTCCACAGGAAATGCAACTGCAGTACCCGTACTGTTACTTCCATACACAGTTTGGTGAGGTGGCACGGAACTGCAAACCACCCTGCTACCTCCCAAATGCCAATTGCAGGTAGGTCTGGCAGCCACCTCCTGCGCACAGCATGACAGGCACCCCCCAGTGCTCCATTCCGTCCGGCAACGACCGGATAATTGCAGATGACTTTACATTAAAGACAATTCGTCGGGATACCTTTTCATAGTGGACACAGGCGCCGATGTTTCACTGCCACCTACGTCCTTAGCGTCGTCAAACATCCACCGTCATCATACTTCACTGCAAGCCGTCAATTTAACTAAAATATAATGCTCAGGTTCAACTTCCCACGTCGTCTCACTCTCCGCAAACTCGAGTGGACTTTTTTAGTGTGCAAAATTGACGAACCTATACTAGGCATTGACTTCTTGCGACACCAAAAACTTTCACTGGACCTAGTGCGAAACACCGTGTTTCATCATCTGTCCAAGACTCACATCCCCTGTGCTCCGTTGAGCAAACCCCCCCCCCCCCCCCCCCCACGTGACACCACATGAGTCCGGGCTCATCTCATCCATACATGCTCGTCTCCGCAGATGACGTTACAAGAAACCACACACAAGTGCCTTGTGTACCTTGAACACGACGCTCGCCTATGCAAGGAAAGATTCGAGCTCTCCCTCCGGCTCCATGAAACACAGCTCCAGCTCTCCGATGCAGCAAAGGAATTACAGACACTACAGCAAGGTCAAAGCAAGGTCAGTAAGAGGACCGAATCTGCTTGCAGTTTCAGCAATCGAGCCTCTGTGTGTTTACCTCCCGCTACCCCTCACAACTGTGCTATCAAGACTGCCATAACACGTACTGACAGTTCCACAGGGCCACACCCTCCTAACACAGTAGCGTTTGACACTCAGTTGGACACAAGTGCACATGCGCGACGAGCGTCATGTGTTCCCGAACTGACGGCTCCTACCCCGTCCCTCGCGGATAGCACCTCAAACTATGTTACTTCGTCTCCCGCGACTGTGCTGCCTCAGGCCGCGCCCTCGGACAATGGACTCACTAACGGCTCACGAGCTCTACTGAGCTCACTCGACCACTGTGCCACTGCTTCGGGCCGGCTGTCATCTTGTCGTGTTGACTCCTGGAACACTTTGCCACCTCGGCTCCCATCGGATCTCCCGAGTGGCTCCGAACACCACGACTATGTCTCGCCTGCCCCGACTGCTACACATTGCAAACAAACCGCCTCCCGTGCCGCCGGCAACATTTCCGTCGTCACCAATGTCACGGTTCACAAGCTTCGCCTCACGCCAGGTCCCCCGATCTGCAGTAAACCACGTCGACTATGTCCCGTGCGCCTCTCCGACCTTAAAAATCAGATTTCTGAACTACTAAGCTCCGGCGTCATTGAACCGTCTGCCAGTAGTTGATCTACGCCCATACATGTGACACTCAAGAAAGACGGGTCCTGGCACATGTGCAGAGACTACCGTCGACTAAACCCACGTATGGACACCTACCCCATACCCAACATTGCCGAATTTACCAGTTCCCTCGCAAGTGCGACCACGTTCTCTGTCATTGATTGCAAACAGGCCTACCACCAGATCCCCATGGCACCTGAAGACATCGAGAAGACAGCAATCACCACCCCGATCGGGTTATTTCAGTTTCGATTCATGCCCTTTGGTCTGAAAAACGCAACCCAGACCTGGCAACGCTTCATCAACCAAGTGCTATTCGACCTAAAATTCTGCTTTGCATATCTTGATGACATTCTTGTGTTCAGCTCCTCCATTGAGCACAACATTCGACATGTTCAAACTGTCATGAACACTCTCGCAGCAGCAGGCGTCGAGACCAAACTGGACAAATTGCAGCTACATCAACCCGCTGTCACTTTTCTTGGTTTTCGGGTCTCTGCCGATGGCATTTCACCGCCCCCTGAGAAAGTACAAACAATACTAAACCTATCCAGACCTTCATCATTCAAAGAGCTCCGGCGCTTTCTGGGGACGGTTAATTATTATCACCGACATCTACCTCAGGCTGCGGAGATTCAGGCTCCACTGACAGTTGCCTTGGCAGGCATCAACACTTCTGGATCTCGGCCCATTCCATGGACCCCTGCTATGACTGACTCTTTCACTGCCCTCAGAAATCTTCTTGCCGCGGCCTGCACCATCGCGCAACCTCATCCCAATGCGCAGCTTTTCATCACCACGGACGTGAGTGGTACTGCCATCAGCGACGTCCTTAGCCAGACAATCGACGGCCAAACTTCGCCTCTGCAATTCTTCTCGCGCAAGCTCACCAATGCACAACGGAAATATTCCGCGTTTGACAGGGGGTTGCTCGCGGTCTATGAAGCGATCAAGCATTTTAAGACTGACGTTGAGGACATCCTTTCTATGTTTTAACGGACCACAAACCCCTGGCTGTGGCCATTACAAACCCGCCAGCTGACCCGCCTCCTCGCCGCTTCAGATACTTGGACCTCATATCTCAGTTCACCACCGATGTCAGGCACGTAAAGGGTTCTGTCAATATAGTTGCTGACTTCCTTTCACGAGTCGACGCCATCCATTCGCTGTTAGACCTCTCTGAACTGCCTAACCTCCAACCCACCGACGAGGAAACACAAAATCTGATTTCAGACACTACTTCTTCACTACACTTCGTCTGCACCACCTTCCCTGGCATTTATGGTGAGATCTGGTGCGACGACAGTACAGGCACATTACACCCCCTCATCCCAACCACGCTCCGTCGAGCTGTCTTCATCGCATTGCTTAATTTAGCCCACCCCAGTGTTTCTGTGTCCGCTCGTCTCGTAGTGGAGTGCTTTGTGTGGAGAAATGTCAACAAGGACTGCCAGCAATGGGCACGCTCCTGCGTCGCGTGCCAACACTGCAAAGTACACAAGCACACTTCACCCTCCCTTGGCGCCTTTTCGATCCCTCCTGGGCGTTTCCAGCATATTCATATTGACATTGTCGGCCCTCTCTCCCCCTATTATGGCTTTCGTTATGTTCTCTCGTCTATTGACCGAATAACTTACTGGGTCGAGGCTGTCCCCCTCCCCAATATTACGGCAGAAACTGTTGCTCGAGCTTTCATCGAGTTATGGGTATCGCGTTTCGGCTGTCCAGCTATCATCACGACTGACCAGGGCAGACAATTTGAGTTGGCCCTGTTCAATGGGATTTGTGACATTTGCGGCATCCGGTGCATCCATATCACAGCATATCACCCGTAAAATAACGGGCTAGTCAAGCGCTGGCACCGCACTTTCAAGGCGGCTCTTCAACGCCACGACTCTCTATGGATGGAGGCCCTTCCCCTTGTGCTACTCGGCATTCATGCAATCTATAAGGAAGACCTCAAAGGCACAATAGCCAAGTTCGTCTCCCTGGCGAACTTGTGGTCCCTTCCGCTTCTCTCCCTCAGTCTGACTTACCTTCCTTCATGGACAGTGTCAGACACCACTTCATCAACCTCCATATCCCTCTGCCCACCAGACATTCCGCCTCCTATGGTTCACGTCCCGAAATCTCTGAACAATTGTGAGTACATCATGCTCCGAGATGACACTGTCCATGCTCCCCTCCAACCTCCATATACCGGCCCGTTCCAAGTTCTCTGGCGCTCAGCCAACACCTATGACATCCAGATGAAAGATTCAGCTGTTACAGTCTCTCTCAACAGACTTAAGCCTGCTCATGTTGAGCCTTCTTTTACCCCCCTTCAGGCCAGGCCCGTGCCACTCACTGTCATGGCTCACGACACTTCAACCACTCCCTCCATGTCGGACTTACACACTCCATCGAATGATTTCCAGCTCCAATCGTTGAGCTCTCCTCCGACCTCGCCCTCTACTCCAGTCTCATGCACTCCGTCGAATGACCACATGCTCCCCACGTCAAGCTTACCTACAATCATGCCATCGCCGCCAGGCCCTTCGCCAGTCCCCTCAACCTCTCCACCCTCGCCTGCCTCACCCTGTCGAGGTTTCTCAAGGCCCCCCATCTTGAACGTACCCTCGCTCGAGGTGTTTGTGTCTGTCCCCCTGGACATAATCCATGACATCGCAATAATACTGCAGGATTATGCACTGTTCGTCATGTGTTTCTCTTTGTCCAGTGCTCATGACACAACCTCCGCCATTCCCTGCCACCCAGTGAAATGCTTTCCCCTTTCACCCGACGTCGACCTGGACTTGCTTCGCGTGTTCGCCACGCCCACCGGAGACATCATCGTCGTCTCTCCATTCCACCAACAAACTGCCGGCCTACTTGTCGCCGCATGACCAGCACACCCAGTACGATGCCCGGCTCGCTTCAACGACTGGTTCGGTGGCCAAACCTTCCTTCACGACATCTATCCACACAGCTCCCCGCCGATGCTGTCGAGCTGATCGTGGTCCGGCTCCTGCGGACCACCCCTGCCGATGCCATAGACAACCCCCCTCCCCGGCCTCAAGAGTATTCCTCACTGCCGGGGGGGGGGGGGGGGGGGGGGGGGCTATGTGGTGTGGCGCTGATGAAATTGACACCAACATCGATATGCATACATCTTTGGACTCTAAGCATTATCTTTGGCCATTCCCCCACGTTCAGTTCAGTTCTTTGTGATCCTTGTATGTATTAAGGTTAATAAATGAACTATTGCTAAATGGGTGTGATTATTGGTGCAACCAACCCAGTAATCCTCTTCAACCTCTTTTGCAAAGCAATCTTTTACACTTCAAAATAAAGCTGATATTGCCCACAGAGAATCATGCAGAGGTATGGTATCTTTAAGGAATTAAAAATCATGACCTTAACATCTATATTTATATTTGAAAGTATCTGCTTTGAATAGTGAGATCCACAATTATCAAACAACGAACAGGGATGAATATCATGAGGATCTGCACAAAAAATCATTATATCAGGGATGTGTTGTTTGCAAACCAAAAATTGTCTACAGTGCATTGCCTGATACACCACAAAAATATTAATACATTTAAAAAAGAATTTAAAAATCTGCTAACAAATAACAGTTTCTATAGCATTAATGAATACCTGGAATTTTACTCATATCTGTAGGTCTGCCTCATAAGCTCTCCAAACAAAAGTTCATCATTTTCAAAGTGTTCCTAGCTAAAAATAAACTTCTTTCATCAATGTATTTATCTGATTATGCACCTAAACTTTTGTGCCATACGTTACTATGCCCATTTGACTAAAGTACTGGTATTTATATATTTTGTACATTTATTTGTCCATGAGACCTTGTTGGTACATGGAATATACAAGGGCGGTTCAGAAAGTAACCTCCGATTGGTCACAGTGCGGGTTGTGGGGGGAGTAGCGACGCCATCTGTGCGTTCACGCACTCAACAGGTCAGTCGGCATCAAGCCGTGGTCGAGTGAACGTCGTACCTGCGCTAGTTTAGTTTTTGTGGCAGTTTGAAATGTGTGCTGCAATAGAAAACCCCGCCAAATGTGAAGTGCATGCTGTCATAAGGTTTTTTACAGCCAAAGGATATTCTGCAGCAGCTATTCATCGTGACCTTTGTGCCGTGTACGGACCAAGAGTTATGAGTGAAGGAGTTGTCCGTGAATGGGTACGTTTATTTAAAAGTGGACGAGAAAACGAGAAAACATTCATGATGAAGAGAGGAGTGGTAGACCATCATTGGTGACTGACGAACTCGTTCAGACAGTTGATGCAAAAGTTCGTGCAAATCGACATTTCTCAATGTCGGAGTTGTCTACTGGTTTTCCACAGATTTCTAAGACTCTCTTGTATGAGATAGTGACAGCAAGATTGGGTTACCGTAAGTTCTGTGCACGATGGGTGCCCAAAATTCTTACCGACCACCACAAAACTCAAAGAATGGCCTCTGCATTAGACTTTCTGTCACGTTATGAGGACGAAGGAGAACCATTGTTAAACAGAATCGTGACCGGTGACGAAACCTGGATTAAGTATGTGAACCCTGAGACAAAAGAACAATCAAAGATGTGGGCACATTCAAATTCGCCTACCAAACCAAGAAAAGCCTCGCAAGATTTTTCTGCCAGAAAACTGATGGCAACGGTGTTTTGGGATGCCAAAGGGGTGTTGTTGGTTGAATTCATGGAATGTGGTACGACCATTAATCAAGACGTGTACTGTGAAACAGTAAAAAAGTTACGACGGGCTATACAGAACAAACGCTGACTTCCGGTATCGTTTTTTTGCACGATAACGCCCGTCCTCACTCTGCTCGCAGAACAACGGCCCTTCTTGAGTCCTTCAAGTGGGACGTTATCAACCATCCACCTTACAGCCCAGACCTGGCGCCAAGTGATTATCACCTCTTCATGCATTTGAAGAAATGGCTCGGGTCACAGCGGTTTGATGACGACGAAGAGCTCAAAGATGCGGTCACAGGCTGGCTCCAGGCACAAGCGGGTGATTTTTATGCAGAAGGAATTTCAAAGCTTGTGAAGAGATACGATAAGTGCCTCAATCGCTATGGAGACTATGTAGAAAAATAGTGCAAAGATGTAGTTGTAAGATGTATATATTAAAATATTTTTATTTAACTTGGTGTATTTTTTTAAATCAACCGGAGGTTACTTTCTGAACGGCCCTCGTATATAAGATGTTGGACATCATTTAATACAATATTGTTTCTGTCATTTTAACATCATTAATCTCTTATGGTTACACTACTTATTATTGGTACATTATTTGTACTTCTTCTTCAGTGGTTACAATGTTATTGCCGTTTCAGTGGATAAGACTGGTTCATTATTATTTATCAAAATACTCTTTCCAACTGTAGAAGCATTGATCAATTAGATACATCTTTAGTGCAGCCTTGAGCCCTGCTATGTTATTTGTTAATTGTATGTTACTTGGTAGGTTCCTGAATATCTTTTTCCAAGGTGTAGAACTCCATTTTGGCAGAGCTTAGTTTTTGCATGAGGTATATGGAGTGCCATTTTTTGCCTTATGTTGTGAGTGTGTTCATCTTCATTTTTAAGGAAGAATGTAGGATTTTCAGTCGCATACTACTGTATGAATACTATGGTTTCATGTATATAGCGGCATGGAAGTAGGAGGATTTGCAGTTTTCTGAAGAGTGGCTTGCAAGATTTTCTGTGATTGATTTTTATTATTATTTTTTGGATTCTAAATAGCCTGATTGTGTTTGGAGAAGCTCCCCATAAAATTACTCCATACTTCCTCATTTATTCCACACTTGCATAGTACACACTTTTTAGACAGTCTTTACTACAGCAGCTTTCTGAGATCCTCATCACAGCAGTTTGTGTTCAATTTTTTACTGAGATTGTCAATATGAGTTCCCCACCTGACATTATCCTGGATCCACAGCCTGAGAAACTTCATCAGTTCATCTCTTTCTACAGCTTTGTTTGACAACTGGATATTTATACTTTGTGGAACCTTTTCCTTGGCATTATGGAAGTTTATTGCCACAGTTTTTACGTCATTTATGATTAACTTATTCAATGTGAACCATTCTGCTATGCTGTTCATTGTCTTTGTTATGATTTCTTGTAGTAGGGTTTTGATTCTTTAGTAATGAGAAAGCTGGAAAGCTTGTGTTGTCAGCAGACTGGTAAGCTTTTTGACACTGGTTTTTTTTTTTTTTTTTTTTTTTTTTTTTAAATATATATATCATTGAAATATGGGAGGAACAGTACTGGTCCCAGTACTGATCCTTGGAGAACTCCATATTTCATGTATTTACCTGAGTAATGGTTTGTGATATTGTTGCAGTTAGTGTAGTGTATTTCCACTGTTTGTTTCTGTCTGCAAAGATATGACCTGACCAGTCATTAGGTGTGGTTCTGATGCCTGGTTGATTTAATTTCTGTAGGAGTTTTTCATTATTTATAATACAAATGATTTTGACAAGTCAAGGCATTAACCAGTGATGTAATTGCCACTGTCCACCTTCTGGTAAATTTCACTTAGGAATTCATAGATAGCACTGCTGGTTGAGCGGTTCTTCCTAAACCCATGGTGTACTGTGGATAGGATTTAATATTTTTCCATAAAGGCTGTAAGTCTTTTGTGGAAGACTCTTAATAGACTTTTTGAAAATCCAGACAATATGGCAATTGGCCTGTAATTGTCAACTTCCTCTGTGTTTCCTTTTTTGGAAATTGGTTGCAATTTTGCAATTTTTAGACAAGAAGGGAAAGTCCCTGATGTCAGTGAACTATTGCGTAAATATGTTAGTGGTTTGATAATGCATTCACTATATCTTTTTATTATTGTATCAGATATGGCATCTACTTCTGAGGACTGTTTCATTTTTAAGATTTCTATGATGGTCGGGATTTCTTGTTCATTCATTGGGTACAGATAGAATGAGGTAGCAGAGCTGTTGATCTTAAGTGGTGATGCTGTTGTATTTTGGTTACTTGGAGGAATCTTACTGATTGCCCACTTATGTTAGTAAAATAACTGTTGAAGGTATTTGCTAGTTTCCTTGGCTCTGTTATTTTCTCTCCATCTTACCATAGCAAGATATTGGCATTTCTGGTAGTGACATTACCTGTCCGTTATTTCACAACTTTTTGCATGGCTGTGGTCTTGTTTCCAGCAGACTGAATGGACAGATCATCTGCCTTCATTTTTGCTTCCTTGACAACTTTTTAAAGTATCATCTTGTATTTTCTGCAATAAGCATGAAATTCATCACCTACCTACTGTGTCTTTATAGTATTATATAGTTTTCTCTTTTTCTTGCTTAAGATCTTTATTCCAGTTGTTAGCCAAGATTTGTTTCTATTATTAGGCCTCAGTCTATCTTTATTTATTGGGAATGCAGTTTCGTAGTACTTTCTAAATATTTCCATAAATCTGTTGAACTTTTCACACATACTTCCATACTCATATACTGCATTTTATGTTCCCTTAGCTAGCAATTTTCTGATGGTGCCTATATTCTGTTCACTTAGAATTCATCCTTCTTTGACTGTTTAATAGTTTTAGTAAAATGGACGAAGGTGTTTCACTAGCTTCTATTTTACCTGTATGTAGGTATATAATTTTATAATCTAATGAAGCAGATTAATGTTTTTGTTATAAAGATGTGTTGATAAGAATGATAAGATTTTGTACAAGATGTAAATATATTATATTTTGTACTGTTTTGTACTTTGACAAGTTCAATATCACGAATATGATAATACAGTCGCAAAAATAAACACATAAATAAATTAATTAATTAATGCACCTTGAGAAGCCATTACATGAACACATACAAACTGACGAACTGAAACAGCGCTTGACTAACCGTGCTCAGAGGAGTCTAGTCTACGGACGAGATGATTCGGTACAAGACTTTCTTAAATATGTTGACAAACTGGATCATGCCTGGTCAAATAACAGTCACAGTCATAGAGAGAGAAAATTACACAGTGGGGGCGGGGGGGTCCTCTCAGCACTGTAACAACAACGGAAATAAGCATAATAACAATAATGGTAGAGGAAATAACAGTTATAGTTATAACTAGCAAAATCAGAATAGGAATAATGAAAATATTATTAATAATAATAATCACTGAAATAACCAACTAATAACAGTGAGAGGAGAAATGGTAATAGAGCAAATGAAAATAGGAACAACAGTCATTGGAAACCTGTTAGTCTGAGGTGAGAAAAATTGCTATAAACCACGCTAAGAGACGAAGAGGTACACATAGTTCAGATTACAGATACCACACCAGGCCCAGTAGTGATTACCAGGTAAACAAGTTAATTTTGGGAGTGAATTTTGGGATTCCTCACTACAAGAGATGAGCAAAAATGATAGAAAGGTAGAAAATCAGTTTGAACTTTCTTGTGATGAGATGACTGGTCTTTTTGATGATCAGTGTGATTTTAGTAATGATGCTATGTGTAATGAGTTTGATCAAAATGGTTTAGCAAGTTTGTTGTGTGATGATGAGAGTCAGTTTTATCTGAAGTAAATGTGGCAAAAAAGATGTCAAACTTGTAGCTAAGGAGAATGAGGATTTGACAGTTGATTCTGTTTGTATGTAAGTCTGCTGACACAAAAACAAGTGATGCAGATGATAATTTTGTTGTAGAGCGTTTTGAAGTAGAAGCATATGTTCATAGTAATGCTAGTGATACTGCTGATTATTTTTACAATGATTTTTGTAGATATGGTGCTGTTGGCAAGCAGGGTGCACTCGGCCCTTGTGAGGCATTCTGAGGAACTGATTGAGAAGTAGCGGCTATGGTCTCAGAAACTGGCATACAGCTGGGAGAGCGGTGTGCTGACCACATGCTCCACCATATCCGTATCCAGTGATGCCTGTGAGCTGAGGATGACATGGCGGCCATGCAGTACCTTTGGGCCTTCATGGCCTGTTTGGGAGGAGTTTAGTATTAGTTTCAAAAAAATTTTTGGAAAGAGAGACAGATCATCCTGAATCCATGGAAGAACTTTTGAACAAACTCGATGACACTAAACACTTTACTTGACTTCAGATTTTCACCAAATTACTTTAGAACATAACTCTAGGCAATACACAGCATTTCTGTACAACAGGAAGGCTTTTCAGTACTGTGTTGCACCTTTTGTCGTGACTTTATCTGTTGCATAATTTATATGTGCTTTTGACTTTGTGTTAGATAGTGATTTGCTTATGAAATTGGTCATTTATGCAGATGACATTTTGTTACTAGTAAAACATGGGAAGAACACACAGAAATTTCAGAAGAATTTGGATAGGGAGGCATGATCTTAAAATTAGAAAAGTGGAAATCTGATGGAGGCAAGAGTTAAATTTTCTCGGTCACACAATTAATGAAGAGGAAATTCTGCATGATAAAAGCAAGCTTTTTCTCACTGCAGAGTTTTCAAAACAAAGAAAAACAAAAATTAGATTATTTTAAGGCTTGTGTAGTTTTTTACAGGAAGGACATCAGAATACAGGCACTTAATGCATCATGTCTTAATGAGTTGTTAAAGAAGAATAGTATCTAGGAATGGACTAAAGAATGCCAGGAAGAGTTTGATGGAATTAAGAAACAGCTATGCAATAGAGAAATACTACACAGGCCAGATTTGTCATTGCAATTTTGTTTAGTGACTGATGGATATGATTATGGCTCAGGTGTACACTTGTTTCAGGAGAGAGAAGGTAGTGCGTTAGGCTATATGGAAGACTGCAATTTACCACAGCAGTATTACCAGGTGTGCTGTTTACTTGCAACAGTTTGATTATACCAACCAGTACATAGAAGGAGAACAAAATGTCACAGCAGATGCTTTATCTAAATTACTAGTGGAGGTGAACATGAAAAGGAGAACATTTAGAACAACAAAAATTTCAGAATAATATATATTCAGGGAATTAAGGGTAAAAGGGAAATTCTAAAAATATGTGAACAATTAAGACAAAATCAAAACCATGATGATGAGTGGAAATTGGCAAACAGTTGGTCATGACAAAATAAAACAATATTATTAGGTTTATAAAGGAATTTTATTTCGAAAACACTTTGGATTCAGGCAGCTGGAGGGTCTGTTGGCCAGGACAGCACACTGACACTTTTGTCAGTGACATAACAAATCAAAAGCCATATGAGGTATTGTGAAGACTGAAACAGGAAAAAGATGTGAAGATCAAGATATCAATCTCAAAAACACAGAAAATGTCAATATTAAAAAACAAGATTTGTCAAATTACATCAACAATTATTCCATAAATGCAACAACTTCAATAAGCTCGAAATTTACAAAACAAGAAAACCCTGAATTTCCAAAATCTGCTTGTAGCATGAGGATAGATCCAACAGATGAATGTGAAGTGTTCAAAGTAATAAAAAGGTTGAAATCTAAAATATCTGCAGGAGTAGATGAAGTGCCTGTTTAAATCATAGCAATGCCCTTGGCACACATAGCCAACTTATCATTTAGTGAAGGAGTGTTTCCAGAAGGGATGAAAATCTCAAAAGTGAAACCATCATTCAAAAACAGTGACAAGTATAAGGTAGAAAACTATTGGCCAATATCCCTCCATCCAGCATTTTCAAAAAAAAAAAAAGAAAAAGAAAAATTAATGAAGCACAGAAGCAACAAATATCTAAATGACCATAAGTTATTAAATAGAGATCAGAATGGCTTTCAGGCAGGTAAAAACACAGAAACAGCACTAATGTGCTACACTGAACAAATGATCAAAAATCTAGAAAAAGACAACAGCAAAAGCATTTGACACTGTGAATCATGGCATTCTTTTAGAAAAACTGGAAGCATTAGGTATTCACGGGACAGGGAAAAAGTGGTTTGTATCATATCTACCAACCAGAATACAGTTTGTAGGACTGATATCAGATTACTCCAACCACAAAATAAATTTAGTATCAGATGCAAGAAAAAAGTGGAAACAGGAGCGCTGCAAAGCAGTATTCTAGATCCCTTATTGTTCCTTGTCTACATAAATGACTTTCACACTTCAGATGAAGCAAGCAAAGGCCATACTATTCACAGATAACACTATAGTTCAATTCTTTTATGTTGGCGGCTCGCGCATGCCCGCCCAGACGCTGGAGATTGCTGCGTTGCCAGTTGCACACGACGCACGCGCCAATAGAAGCAGCGCCTTAGTATAGCATAGTTCGCAAGCTTACGTGTAGGGGTGAGCGCGCAGTTCATGAAGTAAAGCCACCACGGCTGCATTAACCCTTTCGCTGCTACAAAGACGTGCTCCCTGCATTCCGCGCTGTGGGCGATTTTGTCACTGCACTGCTCGCCTGTGCAGACACATTGTGTTCCGACTGCTTTGACACTCTTTATCATTCGATTCCACAAAAACTATTTGGCTCAAAAATTAGATTTTTACCTATCTTCTTGACTGATACCTTCCCCCCATAAATGACTTAATTTTGTTTCGATGTTCAACGCAGTTATTATGCAGCATTAAATATAGTAAACGTTTGCACGAAATTTTGAAGAGTTTGCAGAGGTAAAAGTCCATAGAGTATACTTTCCGTATGGTCGATTTTAGTTGCCACAATGTTGAGAATGAAATGTGGACAAGATACCTATATATTTCATTTAATTTAAGTACCACATAAGTGTCGTATGTAATATTGAGAAATATTCCACCTTTCGCGACTGTAACAAAAGTTTTACTTACACTGGGCACGTTTGGCTTTATTTTAAAGCACTTCAATCAATCAAAAGGAAGTAGACAAAATACATTAAACAAAACTGTGGACTTACATTAGGACTTGAATATACCGTCTGTCAGTGAAGTGCTCAGAGCTATGTCAAATATAATTTTGTGTGTGGCACACACAAACAGCATTTATTTGCTAAAACACTGATGAGCCAACACAAATGTTGAATATTGTGCTACCGCAGCACAAAACTACGAAAGGTGACTTGGCAATGGAGGACACAAAATACAGTCCTCTTATGATGCTTCAAAAGAGAGAAACGCGTCTGGTCTAAATAAGTCGCTTATTACAGTTGCAGAAGAGGGATATATTTCAATACCATTGGTAAAACTGCGACTGTGGAACAAAAATAAGAAATAGAACATGAATACCATTGTGTATGTGCCATACCTTTCACCGATGGAAGTGCTTTAAAATAAAGCCAAACGCACCGTGTGTATATAAAACTTTTATTACAGTCGCGAAACACGGAATATTTCTCAATATTACATACGACACCTATGTGGTACTTAAATTAAATGAGATATTGTTATACAGTAAATATTATATGAAATTTAGGTATCCTGTCCACATTTCATTCTCAACATTGTGGCAACTAAAATCGACCATACGGAAAGTATACGCTATGGACTTTTACCTCTGCAAACTCTTCAAAATTCCGTGCAATGGATTACTACATTTAATGCTGCACATCAAAACAAAATTAAGTCATTTGTGGGGGGAAGGTATCAGGCAAGAAGACGTGTAAAAATCAAATTTTTTGGCCAAATAGTTTTTGTGAAATCGAATGATAAGTGTGTCAAAGCAGTGGGAACACCATGTGTCTGCACAGGTGAGAAGTGCAGTGATGACAAAATCGCGCACAGCGCGGAATGCGGGGAGCACGTGTCTGCAGCAGCAAAAAAGTTAATGAAGAGGCAAAGCACTAGAATCGTGGCAGAATGTCGACGGGATCCGGCTGCATACCCGGAAATTATTAGAAGAAAAAGCACTAGAAATTTCATTCAAACAAATAAAATTCGTGAAGTAAGGCACTCCAACATTGTTTTTAAATAAAGAAAATTTTAAGCACCGCCGAAGGTTTGAATTCATAACCTTTCATTTGGCAGCCCAACACCCTAACCGTTCCGCTACCTCAGCTCATCGTACAGTGTAACTCCATAACGAATCTAACACGTGATGCAACTACTTATAAACACTGTTGGTATGACTATGAATTACTCACGCTTCATCGAAGTACAATAGGAAATAAACAATTACCGCTGTTCTTTATTGCAAAAAAGCAGTTCGTGAGATTGAAGCAAACACCTTTCCTTGCTATCGCCTGAATTAGGAGTCTTATTGCTTGTTTGGTTTAATTAATTAATAGAATATGAAGCAACTGGTATAAAGAATGCTTTTTCCAAACTTTCTGTAAAAGAAAGCCTGCTATCAAGACATTGCTTTTGTTCTATTACTTTATTTATGACTGAACGTTTCTAAAACTGAAGACACTCGTCCCTGCTCTGCACTGCTGTCGAGATCTGGCAACGTCGTTCTCTGTTCATTGGCTGACTGTGTTTTGTGACGTCAGATGCGCAGAACGAACCTAAACTCGGCCGCCAAGATATATGACGCGCACTTTAGTGTGATAATACGTGCACCAAAGCAAATGCTGGAAACAACCACTATTCAAGGAATGAAGAATGTCCACACTGGTTCAATTCAAACCGGATGACATTAATTGCAAATAAAACAAATTATATGCACTTTGGAAAAATATGTCAAAATGTAAATCTTGATCTGTTGTTGGGTGCAAGGCCATAGACAGAGTGACATCAGCAAAATTGCTGGGACTTTGTGTAGATGAAAATCTTAATTTTAATGGTGATGTAATGAAACTTGTGCAGGAACTTAACTCAGTCTGTTTTGCTCTTAGAATTATTGCAAATGTTTGTACTGTATAGGGCACCAGGGTATTTTGGCTATTTTCAGTCTCTTGCAACATACTGAATAATATTTTTAGGTTCCACCACTTGCTGTCTAAAATTCTGCTACAGAAGAGGGCCATCCGAATAACAACACACAGTCATTCACAGACACAATGCAAACCTTTATTCAACAAGCTTGAAGTTCTAACAATACCTTCCTCATATATATGCAAATGTCTTTTATATGTTACGGCCCACCTTGCAGATTTTCAGACAAATACCGACTTACATAACGATAATACTCAAAATAGCACAGCGCTCCGTACTCAGCGAACAAAAATAACACACACACAAAGGCATGTGAGCCATATTGGTACAAAACTCTACAACATACTGCCTGCAAGCATCAGAAAGTCAGACCATTTGAAATCATGGAGATATCCACATTCATCCACATATCAGAAGGTAAGTCTTTCCGCTCCCGGTATTGGAATGACTCCTTACCCTCTCCCGTAAAACCCACATCCTTTTGTCTTTCCCTCTCCTTCCCTCTTTCCTGATGAAGCAACCGTGGGTTGCAAAAGCTTGATATTTGTGTGTGCATTTGTGTATTTTTTATTGTGTCTATCTACCAGCACTTTCCCATTTGGTAAGTCACAGCATTTGTCACAGCATTTTTTAATATATTTTTCATATGCATACAGATTGATATACCCTACATCATGCAAATTATTTGGACTAGGAAATATCACTTAATTGAAGCCTTATTATCAATAACAGCAAACCCTCAGGGGGATATCCATGCTTTGTGTACCATGCATGTGGCTTACACAAGGTTCCCTAGCCAATGTGGCATGTGCTTCACAGGAACTCTATCAATGTGACATTTTTTGTCCACTACTTACTTACACACATATCAGCTAATGACAGTTTGAACCTGCATCATTTTGCTTAGTATATTTTATCACACACATACCTGATTGAAATTTGACATACAGTTGACATTTATGTAAATTTTCTCAGTTTACTTGTGAGGTTTTGCTAACTGAATGCCATTGCTATATGTTGTTGTTGTGGTCTTCAGTCCAGAGACTGGTTTGATGCAGCTCTCCACACTACTCTATCCCATGCAAGGCTCTTCATCTCCCATTACCTACTGCAACCTACATCCTTCTGAATCTGTTTAGTGTATTCATCTCTTTGTCTTCCGCTATGATTTTTACCCTCTATGCTGCCGTCCACTACTAAATTGGTGATCCCTTGATGCCTCTGAATTGTTGTACCAACCGATCCCTTCTTCTAGTCAAGTTGTGCCACAAATTTCTCTTCTCTCCAATTCTGTTCAATACCTTCTCATTAGTTATGTGATCTACCCATCTAATATTCAGCATTCTTCTGTAGCACCGCATCTCGAGAGCTTCTATTCTCTTCTTGCCTAAAATATTTATTGTCCACGTTTCACTTCCACACATGGCTACACTCCATATAAATACTTTCAGAAATGACTTCCTGACTCTCAAGTCTATACTCGATGTTAACAAATTTCTCTTCTTCAGAAACACTTTCCTTTCCATTGCCAGTCTACATTTTATATCCTCTCTACTTCGACCATCATCAGTTATTTTGCACCCCAAATAGCAAAACTCATTTACTACTTTAAGCGTCTCATTTCCTAATCTAATTCCTGCAGCATCACCAGATTTAATTCGACTACATTCCATTATCCTCGTTTTGCTTTTATTGATGTTCATCTTATATCCTCCTTTCAAGTCACTGTCCATTCCCTTCAGCTGCCCTTCCAGGTCCTTTGCTATCTCTGACAGAATTACAATGTCATCGGCTAACCTCAAAGTTTTTATTTCATCTCCATGGATTTTAATTCCTACTACAAATATTTCATTTCTTTCCTTTACTGCTTGCTCAATATACAGATTGAATAATATAGGGAATAGGCTACAACCCTGTCTCACTCCCTTTCCAACCACTGCTTCCCTTTCATGCCCTCAACTCTTATATCAACTATCTGGTTTCTGTACAAATTGTAAATAGCCTTTCGCTCCCTGTATTTTACCCCTGCCACCTTTGGAATTTGAAAGAGAGTATTCCAGTCAACATTGTCAAAAGTTTTCTCTAAGTTTACAAATGCTAGAAATGTAGGTTTGCCTTTCCTTAATCTATTTTCTAAGATAAGTCATAGGGTCAGCATTACCTCATGTGTTCCAACATTTCTATGGAATCCAAACTGATCTTCCCTGAGGTCAGCTTCTACGAGTTTTTCCATTTGTCTGCAAAGAATTTGTGTTAGTATTTTGCAGCCGTGGATTATTAAACTGATAGTTTGGTAATTTTCACATCTGTCAACACCTGCTTTCTTTGGAATTGGAATTATTATATTCTTCTTGAAGTCTGAGGGTATTTCGCCTGTCTCATACATCTTGCTCACTAGATGGTAGAATTTTTTTAGGCCTGACTCTCCCAAGGCTGTCAGTAGTTCTAACGGAATGTTGTCTACTCCCACAGCCTTGTTTTGACTTAGGGCTTTCAGTGCTCTGTCAGACTCTTCAAGCAGTAACATATCTCCCATTTCATCTTCATCTACATTCTCTTCCATTTCTATAACATTGTCCTCAAGAACATTGCCCTTGTATAGACCCTCTATATACTCCTTCCACCTTTCTGCTTTCCCTTCTTTGCTTAGAACTGGGTTTCCATCTGAGCTCATGATATTCATATAAGTGGTTCTCTTTTCTCCAAAGGTCTCTTTAATTTTCCTGTAGGCAGTATCTATCTTACCCCTAGTGATATGTGCCTCTACATCCTTACATTTGTCCTCTAGCCATCTCTGCTTAGCCATTTTGCACTTTCTGTCAATCTCATTTTTGAGACGTTTGTATTCCTTTTTGCCTGCCTCATTTACTGCATTTTTAAATTTTCTCCTTTCATCAATTAAATTCAGTATCTCTTCTGTTAGCCAAGGATTCCTATTAGCCCTCGTCTTTTTACCTACTTGATCCTCTGCTACCTCACTATTTTGTCTCTCAAAGATACCCATTCTTCTTCTACTGTACTTCTTTCCCCCATTCTTGTCAATCATTCCCTAATGCTCTCCCTGAAGCTCTTTACAACCTCTGGTTCTTTCACTTTTATCCAGGTCCCATCTTCTCAAATTTTTCTTTTTGCAATTTCTTCAGTTTTAATCTACAGTTCATAACCAACAGATTGTGGTCAGAGTTCACATCTGCCCCTGGAAATGCTGGAAATGTCTTACAATTTAAAACGTTGTTCCTGAATCTCTGTGTTACCATTATATAATCTATGTGAGATCTTCCAGTATCTCCAGGCTTATTCCATGTATACAACCTTCTTTCATTATTCTTGAACCAAGTGTTAGGTATGATTAAGTTATCTCTGTGCAAAATTCTACCAGGCGGCTTCCTCTTTCATTCCTTACTCCCATTCCATATTCACCTGTTACGTTTCCTTCTCTTCCTTTTCCTACTACCAAGTTCCAGTCACTATGACTATTAAATTTTCGTCTCCCTTCACTATCTGAATAATTTCTTTTATCTCATCATACATTTCATTAATCTCTTCATCATCTGTGGAGCTAGTTGGCATATAAACTTGTACTACTGTGGTAGTCGTGGGCTTCGTATCTATCTTGGCTACAATAATGTGTTCACTATGCTGTTTGTAGTAGCTTACCCACATTCCTATTTTCCTACTCATTATTAAACCTACTCCTGCATTACCCCTATTTGATTTTGTATTTGTAACCCTGTGGTCACCTCACCAGAAGTTTTGTTCCTCCGAACACCGAATTTCATTAATTCCCACTATTCCCACTACATCTAACTTTAACCTAACCATTTCCCTTCTTAAATCTTCTAACCTACCTGCCTGATTAAGGGATCTGACATTCCACGCTCCAATCCATAGAACGCCAGTTTTCTTTCTCCTGATAACAACGTCCTCCTGAGTAGTCCCCACCTGGAGATCTGAACTGGGAACTATTTTACCTCCAGAATATTTTACCCAAGAGGACACCATCACCATTTAACCATACAGTAAAGCTGCATGCCCTTGGGAAAAATGACGGCTGTAGTTTCCCCTTGCTTTCAGCAGTTCGCAGTACCAGCACAGCAAGGCCGTTTTGGTTAGTTACAAGGCCAGATCAGTCAATCATACAGACTGTTGCCCCTGCAACTACCGAAAAGGCTGCTGCCCCTCTTTAGGAACCTCACGTTTGTCTGGCCTCTCAACAGATACCCCTCCATTGTGGTTGCACCTACAGTACAGCTATCTGTATCCCTGAGGCACGCAAGCCTCCCCACCAATGGCAAGGTCCATGGTTCATGAGGGAATGGGTGGGAGGGAGGGGGGGCATTGCTATATTTGCTATATATGTTATCCAATTACATGTTTCTTTCGTCTAATTGAATATAGGAGTAGTGTTGAGAAGTTAACATTTTGCTCATGTACACAGAAATGTTTGAGTGGGTGATGCCAAATCACGTGTATTTTAAGGAATGATTTGATGATCATGATGATGTATTTTCCTTATTAATTACTGTCATGCTTTTATACACACATATACTATGCTATCTTACACATGCCATGATGATATGACGTATGCTTCAGTCAAATTCATGATTATAGATCCTCAAGCTGAAATTGATTGAATGAAATGAGTCTGCATGAAGGAGTTAGAATGAGGTACTGGAAGGAGGAAAGAGAAAATTACGCTCTTATGCTAGACATCAAAGACAGATTTTACACTGACACAAAATAATTATGATCCTTAATTGATTAAGGGAGACGTGTTTGTTGCATGTACCTAACGTTTTAATATGTTGAACCAATTAACCTGCAAAATTATTCCAATTTACGTTTTTCTTATGCTTTTTAATTCTGAGTTTGTTGATTGAAGAATTGATTACATCACACTACCGCTTGCCATTGAGTTTGTACTTATATATGAGATTACCCAAAAAACTATGTGAATGGACTCGGAAATTTATGATATAATGCTTTTATGCAGCCGTTTGTTTTAACAAAAGTTTATCCAATGTTATAATTATTTGTAAGAAGCGCTCACATACTGGAAATTTTTGTACTAAGCTCAGAAATGCCTACACGTACATTATCTGACACTGTCTTGAATGGACCAAGTCATTTAGATTATGGATCAAAATGACAGAATTTTGAGTAAAATTAATTGAATTGTATAGATCTTAGCCACTGAATTTATGCATGTTATTTAAATATCAATTTATTTTCACATGCTATACTGTGGTTTTATAACATGGTGATAACCTTAACACTTTGTATGCCAAATGTATTTTGAAGCTAATATGTTAG
Organism: Schistocerca piceifrons; assembly: GCF_021461385.2. Lineage (NCBI taxonomy): Eukaryota > Metazoa > Arthropoda > Insecta > Orthoptera > Acrididae > Schistocerca > Schistocerca piceifrons. The sequence goes on from NC_060138.1 coordinate 725,246,321, forward strand.
TATGTTGAACCAATTAGTCTTTAAGATTATTCCAGTTTACCATTTCTTACATGTTTTAACTCTTCTATTAATGTTTATTTAAAGACGTTTGGAAGAGTCTTGGCTCTCTTAGACACCCAAGCCTCTTCAAGGGGGTATTATAACAAAGTTTTGTTGTTAGGCAGTTCTCATGCCAGAGGTGTGGGCCAACTTCTGCAGGAGGAATTAGGACCAGAATACCAGGTCACAAATTTTTTCAAACCAAGTGCTAGTCTGGATCAGGTGACAGAGGATTTAGGTTCACTCTGTAAAGGATTTACCAGGGAAGACACCGTGGTTATTGTGGGAGGGCCAGGGAACAGCATCGACAGAGATCCTGGGTACAGTATAGAGTGTGACCTGGTAAAGATGGCGTCGGCATCGAGACACACCAATGTTGAATTTGTATCTGTCCTGAGATGCCATGACCGGCCTCATTTGAACTCTTCTGTTGGGAGAGTTAATTTGGAGTTGGAACGGCTGCTTGGGTCGGGTGCGGGGGCTCATATTGGTGTGGTTCCTGTTGATTATCTCAGTAGGTGGGACTATACCAGGCACGGCCTACATCTCAACAGGAAAGGGAAGGGGAAACTGGCTGGGGTAATAGCAGGAAATTTAAGGGGGGGAGGCACTGCCATGAATGGTAAAATACCAGTGGTTACAGGTGTTGGAGCAGCACCTTTTTTAGGATAGGTAAGACAGAAAGATGTCAAGTTCTACGAGAGGTCAGGATTGAAACAAATCTTCAGTTTAGGAAAGAAATTAAACAGCACAATTCTAGCACATTGGATCACCAATCACAGCTGTCAATTATAAATTTTCACCAATCACCAGAAATTTTATCTCCACCAAGTTGTATCTCAGTCCTAGGTAATTGCATTGATGAATTAAAGTCACCCAACCCAGTTGACATAATTTGCCTCTCTGAACACCATGTGACCACTGGTATAGAAACAAGGCCTAAGCACAATGAGAAACTCAGACAGGAGAGTACTGCAAATGTTAGAATAAGGAAAGGTTCTCATAAAAGTATAATTAAAAATAATGTAAGTATGTTGTTGTTGTTGTGGTCTTCAGCCCTGAGACTGGTTTGATGCAGCTCTCCATGCTACTCTATCTCGTGCAAGCTTCTTCATCTCCCAGTACCTACTGCAACCTACATCCTTCTGAATCTGCTTAGTGTATTCATCTCTTGGTCTCCCTCTACGATTTTTACCCTCCACACTGCCCTCCAATGCTAAGTTTGTGATCCCTTGATGCCTCAAAACATGTCCTACCAACCGATCCCTTCTTCTAGTCAAGTTGTGCCACAAACTTCTCTTCTCCCCAATCCTGTTCAATACCTCCTCATTAGTTATGTGATCTACCCATCTTATCTTCAGCATTCTTCTGTAGCACCACATTTCAAAAGCTTCTATTCTATTCTTGTCCAAGCTAGTTATCGTCCATGTTTCACTTCCATACATGGCTACACTCCATACAAATACTTTCAGAAACGACTTCCTGACACTTAAATCTATACTCGATGTTAACAAATTTCTCTTCTTCAGAAACGCTTTCCTTGCCATTGCCAGTCTACATTTTATATCCTCTCTACTTTGACCATCATCAGTTATTTTACTCCCTAAATAGCAAAACTCCTTTACTACTTTAAGTGTCTCATTTCCTAATCTAATTCCCTCAGCATCACCCGACTTAATTAGACTACATTCCATTATCCTCGTTTTGCTTTTGTTGATGTTCATCTTATATCCTCCTTTCAAGACACTGTCCATTCCATTCAACTGCTCTTCCAAGTCCTTTGCTGTCTCTGACAGAATTACAATGTCATCGGCAAACCTCAAAGTTTTTACTTCTTCTCCATGAATTTTAATACCTATTCTTAATTTTTCTTTTGTTTCCTTTACTGCTTGCTCAATATACAGATTGAATAACATTGGGGAGAGGCTACAACCCTGTCTCACCCCTTTCCCAACCACTGCTTCCCTTTCATGCCCCTCGACTCTTGTAACTGCCATCTGGTTTCTGTACAAATTGTAAATAGCCTTTCGCTCCCTGTATTTTACCCCTGCCTCCTTCAGAATTTGAAAGAGAGTATTCCAGTTAACATTGTCAAAAGCTTTCTCTAAGTCTACAAATGCTAGAAACATAGGTTTGCCTTTTCTTAATCTTTCTTCTAAGATAAGTCGTAAGGTTGGTATTGCCTCACGTGTTCCAACATTTCTACGGAATCCAAACTGATCTTCCCCGAGGTCCGCTTCTACCAGTTTTTCCATTCGTCTGTAAAGAATTCGCGTTAGTATTTTGCAGCTGTGACTTATTAAACTGATAGTTCTGTAATTTTCACATCTGTCAACACCTGCTTTCTTTGGAATTGGAATTATTATACTCTTCTTGAAGTCTGAGGGTATTTTGCCTGTCTCATACATCTTGCTCACCAGATGGTAGAGTTTTGTCATGACTGGCTCTCCCAAGGCCATCAGTAGTTCTAATGGAATGTTGTCTACTCCCGGGGCCTTGTTTCGACTCAGGTCTTTCAGTGCTCTGTCAAACTCTTCATGCAGTATCTTATCTCCCATTTCATCTTCATTGACATCCTCTTCCTTTTCCATAATATTGTCCTCAAGTACATCGCCCTTGTATAAACCCTCTATATACTCCCTCCACCTTTCTGCCTTCCCTTCTTTGCTTAGAACTGGGTTGCCATCTGAGCTCTTGATATTCATATAAGTGGTTCTCTTTTCTCCAAAGGTCTCTTTAATTTTCCTGTAGGCAGTATCTATCTTACCCCTAGTGAGACAAGCCTCTACATCCTTACATTTGTCCTCTAGCCATCCCTGCTTAGCCATTTTGCACTTCCTGTCAATCTCATTTTGAGACGTTTGTATTCCTTTTTGCCTGCTTCATTTACTGCATTTTTATATTTTCTCCTTTCATCAATTAAATTCAAAATTTCTTCTGTTACCCAAGGACTTCTATTAACTCTCATCTTTTTACCTACTTGATGGTCTGCTGCCTTCACCACTTCATCCCTCAGAGCTACCCATTCTTCTTCTACTGTATTTCTTTCCCCCATTCCTGTCAATTGTTCCCTTATGCTCTCCCTGAAACTCTCTACAACCTCTGGTTCTTTCAGTTTATCCAGGTCCCATCTCCTTAAATTCCTACCTTTTTGCAGTTTCTTCAGTTTCAATCTGCAGTTCATAACCAATAGATTGTGGTCAGAATCCACATCTGCCCCAGGAAATGTCTTACAATTTAAAACCTGGTTCCTAAATCTCTGTCTTACCATTATATAATCTATCTGATACCTTTTAGTATCTCCAGGATTCTTCCAGGTATACAACCTTCTTTTATGATTCTTGAACCAAGTGTTAGCTATGATTAGATTATGCTCTGTGCAAAATTCTACAAGGCGGCTTCCTCTTTCATTCCTTCCCCCCAATCCATATTCACCTACTATGTTTCCTTCTTTCCCTTTTCCTACTGACGAATTCCAGTCACCCAGTACTAATGTAAGTATATTTCATCAAAATATTGGGAGTTTAAAGAATAAAGTAGATGAGCTTCTGGTTTGTTTAGAAGATTTAGAAGCTGAGAATGCAATAGATATACTATGCCTGTCTGAGCATCACATTGTTACTGATATGGATAAGGTATATGCAAGTGGATATAAGCTCTCTGCACATGTAATGAGAGAAAATATGGAGAAAGGAGGAGTTGCCATATATGTCAAAAGTTATCATTGTGCAAAAAGTATAGAAACAAAAAAGTTTTGTGTAGAGAAACATATAGAAGCATGTGCCTGTGAGCTTAAATTAAATAAAGGCACATTTATAATTGTAACTGTATACAGGTCCCCATCAGGAAATTTTCATCTATTTCTGAAAAATTTGGACTCCTTGTTGTGCTATCTGTCAGACAGGGGGAAGCAAATTATTATTTGTGGGGACTTCAATGTAGATTCTCTGAAAGAGGGTAATAGGAAAAATGACCTTGAAGTATTACTTGGTTCTTTCAATTTGACACCCGTTATTGATTTTCCTACTTGGGTGGTAAAGAATAGCAGCTCACTGATAGATAACTACTTTATAGACCAAGATAAGTTTAACCAGATAAATGCTCAGCCTGTTGAGAATGGTCTTTTTGATCATGGTGCACAGCTAGTTACAATATATGACATAGCTCCATTCAGCAATACTAAACAGTCCTCCAAAGTAGTACGTTCAGTCAACGATTTAACAATTGCAAATTTCAGGGAAAGCCTACAGCAGTTAGACTGGGATGAGGTGTACCGTGAACCTGATGCCAATTTAAAATATAATTTATTTCATGACATTTTTGTAAATGCATTTGAAAACTGCTTCCCCAAGAAAATAGTTAAATATAGTAGTAAGAAACCTTGTAACAAACCATGGCTTACTAAGGGTATAAAAATATCTTGTAACCGGAAAAGGGAAATGTATCTGACAGCAAGAAAGAGTAGTGACCCAGAAACTATCAAACATTATAAAAACTACTGTGTTATATTAAGAAAAGTTATTAAAAAATCCAGGAGTATGTGTATCATGTCTGAAATCAGCAACTCTGATAATAAAATTAAAACAATTTGGAATGTTATTAAAAGAGAAACAGGGCAACCAAGAGCAGAGGAAGGCAGTATTACCGTCAAATTGAATGAAAACTTTACGAACAAAAAGTCAGGAGTTGAAAATATTTTTAATAATCATTTTCTAAATGTTGTGGATATAGTAGGATCCAGGTGTTCATTAGAAGATGCTAGGCTGTTAATGGAAGAGGCCATACCTATGCAATTTGATACAATTGAAGTCTCACCCACTTCTCCCTCTGAAATTAGGAAAATAATAAACTTGCTTAAAAGCAAAAACTCACATGGAATTGATGGCATTTCCAGCAAAATACTAAAAGCTTGTTCTCAACAGATAAGTAAGATTCTCAGCCACCTGTGTAATAGCTCTCTGGAACAGGGCATTTTCCCTGATAGACTGAAACATGCTATTGTTATACCTTTTCATAAAAAGGGGGATAGATCTGATGTCAACAATTACCATCCAATCTCCCTTCTAACAGCTTTATCCAAAATTTTTGAGAAAGTAATGTATTCAAGAGTAGCTTCACATATCTGTAAAAATGAAGTATTAACAAAATGTCAGTTTGGTTTCCAGAAAGGTTTTTCAACAGAAAATGCCATATATGCTTTCACCAGTAAAATTTTGAATGATCTGAATAACCGAACACCACCCATTGGGATTTTTTGTGATCTCTCAAAGGCTTTTGATTGTGTAAATCATGAAATTCTGTTGGACAAGCTCAAGTATTGCGGCATGAGTGGGACAGTGCACAAATGGTTTAATTCGTACCTAACTGGAAGAGTGCAGAAAGTTGAAATAAGTAGTTCTCGTAACATGCAAAGATCAGCACATTCCTCAAACTGGGGAACTATCAAGAATGGGGTTCCACAAGGATCAGTCTTGGGTCCTTTGTTGTTCTTATTATATATTAATGACTTGCCATTCTATATTCATGAAGAGGCAAAGTTAGTTCTCTTTGCTGATGATACAAGAATAGTAATCACACCTGACAAACAAGAATTAACTGATGAAATTGTCAATACTGTCTTTCAGAAAATTACTAAGTGGTTCCTTGTAAATGGACTCTCACTGAATTTTGATAAGACACAGTACATACAGTTCCCTACAGTGAATGGTATGACACCATTAATAAATATAGACCCTAATCAGAAGCATATAGCTAAGGTAGAATATTCCAAATTTTTAGGTGTGTCCATTGATGAGAGATTAAATTGGAAGAAACACATTGATGATCTGCTGAAACGTTTGAGTTCAGCTACTTTTGCAACAAGGATCATTGCAAATTTTGGTGATAAACATCTTAGTAAATTAGCTTACTACGCCTATTTTCACTCATTGCTTTCATATGGCATCATATTTTGGGGTAATTCATCACTGAGGAATAAAGTATTTATTTCACAAAAGCGTGTAATCAGAATAATAGCTGGAGTCCACCCAAGATCATCCTGCAGACATTTATTTAAGGATCTAGGGATATTCACAGTACCTTCTCAGTATATATACTCTCTTATGAAATTTGTTACTAACAACCAAACCCAATGCAAAAGTAATAGCAGTGTGCATAACTACAATACTAGGAGAAAGGATGATCTTCACTATTCAAGATTAAATCTAACTTTGGCACAGAAAGGGGGAATTATACTGGCTCTAAAGTCTTTGGTCACTTACCAAATAGTATCAAAAGTCTGACAGATAACCAACAAGTATTTAAGAAGAAATTAAAAGAATTTCTGAATGACAACTCCTTCTACTCCATAGAGGAATTTTTAGATATAAATTAAGAAATAAAAAAGAAAAAAATATTTAAAAAAGTAAAAAAATAAAAATAAAAAATAAAGAAAAACAAAAAACACACAAAAAAATAAAGTTGTTATATTAACTTAAGTATGTTGTTAAATTAACCTAATTATGTCATGTATTGGAAAATTCGACTCGTTCCACATCATTACGAAATATCGTATTCATGGTCCATGGAACTAGTATTAATCTAATCTAATCTAAAGCAACCACTTGAGCATCCTTTTCCATCCTCTGCAGAGACTACATTTATTTTATGCTTAATTAATTGTTTAATGTAAAATGGTACAATGCACCTATACAATAATTAAGTCTGTTTGAGACAAATTATGTAAATTCTGAGTTTACTTTTCTGTACTGAGCTCATTAACAAATTTGTGAACATGCTAGGGATATTTTGTTTTCAATCATTACTAAGTAACTGATCTAAACTTGCTACACCAAAGAGTCTGTTAATAAATTTTTATCGAAAACCTTAATGACATACATAAACAAAGTGTATTTTGCAATTTACAAATTAGTGTTGGTACTCTGTTCAGACTGAGAAGGGGTAAGTTCCTGGATATGACACTTTTTTACTTGAGCAAAATGTCAGTGGCTTTTCTCTTATTTCCACTTTCAGAGTCTACAAAAGAAGGAGCACCTACAGGCTGTTCCACAAAGTTACACCACCAACACTGAAGCAGTCCTTTTCAACATGTCCAGGAAATGCGTTGACACTATGTGAGATACAACATTTGGTAGGCTTCTTTCAAATCACAATATTAAAGAGTAAATTATATCGGCATAAGGGACTGACTATTTAAATTGGATTTGTGATCTATTACAACTACTACACAGAATGTGTCTGACCATTTGAGTGCATAAATCTCCACTATTTTCTCATAATTGGATGGATGTATTTGCATATGATTGTCAACACAATGTAGTGCAATTATTCCAAATAATTTGATGATTTTTCTTTTTAAAAAGAAGTCAGTTGTGTTGTCTTGGAAAGATTAAGATTGTTATTTGGTGGGAAGTGTTGAAAAGCAACAATTCTCACTACATCTCAGACTTTTCCACTTAAAACTTGAGAATTAGTAAACGAATTTCAATAAAGATTTCATTTTCCTGGCATAACTACTGCAGAGAGTTATTAAGTAATGTTTCATTTCATTATTTTGCTGTAATTATTAGACAATGATCTATACCTCTTGCCACATTCAACTAATGGTCTCTGACCATTTTCAGGTGCAGATGACTCAGGAAAATGCATTTGAGTCCAAATTATACCTGCATGTCTACATTAGTGTATCAGATACCCTGGCATATTTACAGTTGTGTGAAGATGTAGATGTTATTAGAATTTTGTATGTAATAAATACTTGAAAATGGCAGTTTCACACATTTTGTGATGGACATCTTCCTGCGTGGAGAGTCTGAGGAGAATGAATGTAGTCAGACTGCATTTGTCATCACCATATGGGCCCAGTACCTGGAGTAATAGCATGGATTGCCATTGGATACATAACATGAATATCTCTGGTACGCACAGCCAGTAATTTGCAAAGTAGGCATTAGGTTTATAATGTGTTAAGGCTGGTGGCTTGCCATATCTTTGAGATTCCTCTGATGTTATCTTTGAACAAGATAACATATTATTGTATGTTATCTGCATTGTCCTGATCTGCCTCATAGAGGGGGAGTTTGTTGCTCTGGCCAGCACGTTCTTTGGATCTCTCTCCCATTGAAAACATCGGGTCTTGAGTTGCCTAGAGGCTGCCATGCCACCAGTTGGCAGCCACTATGATTGATGAACTCACAAACCCCTACCTTTCTTGAAACTTTGTTTCTGTAGTTTGAGCCCATATAGTTCTCTTTGGCTCATAGTTATTGTGGCTGTCATAAATTTTAAGACAATATCTCAGTTCTTCATGAGCAATGTACTCCAAGGCTTTAAATACTGCAGGTAATACACTGATCAGCTTATAGTCACTGGGAGATTTTGCATTATCATGCTTGGATATTGGTCAAATGAAACTTTGCTTCCACTCAGTAGAATACGTACCACTAATAAGAGAGACACTGAAAATGTCTGTGAGAACTGGAATAATAGTAGCAGCAACATTTTTAATCACACCAGTGCTCACTTCATCATTATCTAAGAGATTCTAATGATTGCTTTCCATCATGTGTGTGTAGAAACATGTTGTAAGGAATACATACTTGTTGAGAAGATGCTATCTTGTGACTGATAATTTATTGCAACATGAGGACTGACTGTTGTTGAAAAAAAGTCATTTAATTATCTGTGGTGGCTTGAAAAACAGCATCAGATTTTGTTTTCACCTGATGAAGACTTGCTCAATTTTGGCTTTGTGCAGGTTTTGTTTTGCTAATTCTGTAGCTTGCTGTGTACTTACATACTTTGGGTTTTAGATACAACATGAATCTTCTACCTGCAGAATCTCATTTATTCATTATCTGGGACAGGTCCAAAGCCAGCCTTGAAGCAGGAGCTCTCTTCACCCGGAAGGAATGCTTAGGGGCTTGTTTCTCATATAGGACTAATGCAGTAAGTCTGTGAATGAATACCTATGCTTTAGCAACTAATCAGCTCATTATTATATCCTACCATGGAAAGCTGAACATTCCAGACGTCATGGTTAACCTATTTTAAATTTATGTAGGTTACAAGGTGAGGTTTTTCTCTAATGACCTGTACTGAGTTCATTACGAATATCATATCATGAGCAGAAAGGCCTCAATCAGACATCTGGCTGGTGTGAATTACTTTATTTAGCCTCTTTTATGTTGTCATATCTCTATGAGTGCGTCTGTGTGGTGTGTGGTGGGGTGGGTCCAGAGGTGCAATACTCTTATTGTTAGAGTGGAACAGTCTCCTTGAATTATATGCACGGTGAGATTTTAATTGCAGCTCTGTATTTGTGTCTTTCATCATCTACATCTACATGATTACTCTGAAATTCACATTTAAGTGCTTGGCAGAGGGTTCATCAAACCACAATCATACTATCTCTCTACCATTCCACTCCCAAACAGCGTGCGGGAAAAATGAACACCTAAACCTTTCTGTTTGAGTTCTGATTTCTCTTATTTTATTTTGATGATCATTCCTACCTATGTAGGTTGGGTGCAACAAAATATTTTCACATTCGGAAAAGAAAGTTGGTGACTGAAATTTCATAAATAGATCTCGCCGCGATGAAAAACATCTTTGCTTTAATGACTTCCATCCCAACTCGCATATCATATCTGCCACACTCTCTCCCCTATTACGTGATAATACAAAGTGAGCTGCCCTTTATGGCACCCTTTCGATGTCCTCCGTCAATCCCACCTGGTGAGGATCCCACACCGTACAGCTATATTCTAACAGAGGATTACATGCTCTGAATGTGACACTAGCAAACACCAGGCTGATTGGCAGATTGATATGGCACAGCAGGAGAAAACACATAAACACATAACACATAAAATATGAGGAATTGTGTGTTCTTTTGGAGCTAGCACTTCTTCTTCTAACAGAATGGTTGACATAAAAGAAAGAGGAATGAAAGAAAGAGCTGATGTGGTTCAGAAAATTTAGTTATTGAAAAGTCATTCAGAGCCCCAGGTTATGGGTGAATTACTGGAGAGGATGAGAAGGTGCCTGTACTGGGCAGGATTTGCAAACCTGAGAACCTAAAGGTGTAAGATAAGATAATAAACAAGACAGAGATTATTGAAAAACCATAAGTGTGGAAAGCTGCAATGCTTAATAAACCTTGAATGCGTGCTCGTGATGATCCAAATTAATAAAATCTTCTTGGGCTTCCAGCTGCATCAGGTAGTTAAAATCCCACAAGTTTTCAAACAAGCTCTCCTCGGCCATTGTCAAGAGGCAGACGGCTGCCATATCACTGTCAGCTCACCGTTATATAATCACACTACTGTCTGTGACATCACTGCTGCTCTCTTCCTTGCCAAATATGGCAATGTTTGTAGTACCACTTCAATATCGCAATGGCTGAGGCACAAGCTGTGCAAAGCTGCAAACAACCATCTTTACTGATGGTGTTTCCAAATATTTTTATTGCTATATCTTCTTTTATAATGCTATCCCAAAATGCCTTCATCCTCATAATGACAAATGTATTGTTGAACAGCATCTGGTATCAATTTTCTGAAGTGTGTTCTGTCATGGCTGATTTTTCAGAATAGCATGAGCATAAGCACCTCTCTTGTTTAATCTAGCATCCATGGGGCCAGATGATAAAAGTGTCATCAATGCAATGATGAAAGCAACTTGGCTTAGCTGGAGCTGTATCCAAAGCTATTTCTTCTGATTTCTGCATAAAAATGTTGGACATGGATGGAGCTGTCAGATTTCTCATTACCACACCAATTCTTGGAACATTTGAACAGCATTTGCAACCTCTTTAGATTTACAATGGGGATAGATATAGATGGTACATTGCCTTTCCTTGATGTACCTGTTTGCCAGAAAACTGTGGGCACCTCAGCCACAGTGTCCACACAAAACGTACACACACTGACTGGTGTCTGCACACTCTGAGCTACCACCATCTGGCACGAAAATGTGGCATTCTATACATCCTCATCCATCAAGCTAAAGTCATCTCAGATGCTGAAAACCTCCCCTAAGACTAAGAGTGTCCCACAATGTCCCATCTTCCCTATCCACTCCTAGTCCTACCCTAATCCCTGACCCAACCCAAGGTGTGATTCAATCTGTGCTGAGGGGTGCATGGCACATGGGACGATGTGTCACAAATGGAGCCTCAGGGATACCGGGCGACCTCCCTGAGTAATTAGCCTTACATCGCGTGGAGTATTTGTGGGACCAACATGGACATGACTACAGAGAAAGAAAAAGAATCTGAGGGGCAAATTGAGACCTCAGATACCCAAACATCGGGGACTGAACTGATGGAAGGCATTTCCACTACTGAATCAGGGTCTAGACCTGAGCCAGAAGTGGGAACTGTAACTGAGAAGCTAGACCAGATTAAGATCAAAGGCTTGTCTGGGGCCCAAAGGAGGAAGCTACTCAGGGAACAGAGGGAAAAGGAAGGAAAAGAATGGCTTCCTAAACACAAGTGGAGGGAAGTAAAGGGACTAGAACCCAAGACCCCCAGGAAAAAAACTGTCTGAGGTTGAAGGGGACATGCAGACCCCCACGTCAAAGACAGGTAGCAATCGGGTAAGGGAGGAATCAAAGACTCCCTCCTCCCTGGATAAGCAAGTCCAGAAAAAACTGGTGCAAGGAATAGGGAAACATACCTATAGTACTGCAGTCTCAGTTTTTAGGATGGCAGTTATCCAGGAAGGTTATCCACTGGTGGCCATCACCTCGCAGCTGGAGGAACTAGTACAGATGGCCCTCTTTGAAAAGATTGGGGGGGGGGGGGGGGGATGCTGACCCAGGTCTCAAGTTCAGGAGGGTCTATCCAGATCGTGGTGCACTCATTTTTGTCTGTGAGGGGGTGCACACAGTAGAATGGCTCAAGGACAAGGTGCCCATGATATCTCCGTGGGAAGCTGCGAAGCTGCTGGTCAAGACGGCAGCAGAGCTTCTTAAGACAGCAAAGATTCATTATGGGTACCCAAGATCCTTAAGGAAGTCTCTCCCAAAACCCTGTTCATGAAAATTGGGGCCCAGAACCCAAAAGTCCTAACAGAAGACTGGAGAGTGATTAACCAAAAGGTTGCTCTGGAAGGACGAACCCTGGTGGTGGGTGGTGGAGGTTGGTGAGAAGTTCCTGAAGGCGATGCAGGAGCAGGACCTGAAACTGTTTTTAGGGTTCTCGCAGGTCACCATCAGGGTACTCAAAGACCTCAAAGATGGCAGGTGCTGCTGATTAATCTGCAGTACAGTAAAGGGGCCTCTGCTGCCCTGAGCCACTGCCTGGGGAGACAGGAAGTGGACGTGGACCTGATACAAGAAACCTATTTATACAAAGGGGGTGTATCGAGCCTCAGAGGCACTGGAGGTAAGCTGATCTATGGTATGAATATAAGAAACTCCAGAACATGCATCTATGTTAGAAATGGCATTTCTTTCATGCCAATGTTGGATTTCTGCTCTAGGAACTTAGTGACCATCAAATTGCAGCAATGTGAGGAAGGTATCACGAGGGAAATTATTTTAGCCTCAGAATACCTTCCTTACGAAGACAATTCTCCCCCTCCCTTGGAGGTGAGGAGACTGGTAGAAACTTGCCATTGGCAAGGTGACCAACTGCTGGTGGGGTGCGACACCAATGCCTACAACCTAGTGTGGGGCAGCAAGGACACCAACAGTAGAGGTGAGTACCTTCTTGAATTCCTCTTAGCTAACGACTTAGAGGTCCTGAATAGGGGTAGTGAACCTACATTCAGGAATAGCAGAAGGGAAGAAGTAATTGACATAACATTTGGTGCCATGATGATGGGTAGCTATGTCAAACAATGGCATGTGGTGTTGGAGCCATCCTCATCAGACCACATGTACATTAAATTCAAGGTTGAAATGGGAATCAGACAGTCCATGACTTAAAGAAATCCCAGGAAAACAGGTTGGGAGACATATAGGAGGGACCTTGACTTAGGCTTATCGGAAATTAAAACCACGATAAGGAAGCCAGTAGAATTTGAGGAAGAAAACAGGTACAGAGACTGTTTAATATTGCGAGACGTATAGGACAATGGGCTAAATACCAAGAAGCCCTTGTCAGTTACAATCTTGCAATAAGATAAGCAAAGGAGACATCCTGGAAGGCAATCTGTGAGGAAATGGAAGGCACAGCTGCACAAGCCAGACTTAACAACATTCTCACTGGAGTACCAACTAATCCAGGAGGTACGTTGAGGAAGGAGAATGGGGAATATACAAAGACAGCACATGAGATGCTGGAGTTGCTCCTCAAAACTCACTTTCCTCAGTATGCTCTGCCGGATAACACAGACCAGTATGTGACCCCAGAGAGACAACAGTTCTCAGGCACTTGAAGAGAGGACTGGGAATCGGCCAAGGAGTGTGTGAACTTCAATAAAATCCAGTGGGCAGTGGGAACATTCCAACCATTCAAGTCACCTGGCCCAGATGGAATTTTTCCAGCTCTCCTGCAACAGGCAGGAGGAAAACTTATAAGAGTCCTATGCAGGCTATTCAGGATTAGCTTAGCAGTAGGAATCATTCCCAATGTTTGGAGGTCAGTGAAGGTTGTCTTCATTCCAAAGCCAGGGAGGATTGATCATACCAAGGCCAAGGATATGACACCAATCAGTCTGACCTCCTTCATTCTCAAAACATTGTAAAAACTGGTTAATGTATATGTTGGGGAGAGGAGACTAAGTAGGGCCCCTCTACACCTGAACCAACATGCATACCAATCAGGTAAGTCATGTGGAACAGCTCTCCACCAACTAGTAGGGAAGGTGGAAAAAGCACTTCACTTCCAAGAAATAGCACTCTGCATCTTCCTGGATATCAAGGGGGCCTTTAGTAACATGACCTTCGATTCCATGGTAAGGGCAGCAGAGGTGCATGACCTGGGGACCATTATATGTAGGTGGACCAGAGCCATGCTTAGTGGAAGGAAGGTAGAGGCCACCATGATGAATGAAAAGATGGTAATTAAAACCACTAAAGGTTGCCCACAAGGAGGAGTTTTGTCTCCTCTATTGTGGAGTCTAGTGGTGAACAAACTCATTGAGGAATTAAATTCCAGACAATGCTTCTGCCAAGGATATGCAGATGACCTTGTCATAGTAATACTTGGCAATTCACTAACACAGTCAGGAATATGGCACAAGGAGGATTGGGCATTGTGCAAAATTGGTGCATTAAACAGGATCTGAGAGTTAATCCTAAGAAGACTGTTGTGGTGCCATTTATGAAGAGACATATTCAGCATGCAAGTTGGAATCTAAAGCTCTTCGATAAAACTCTACCTGTGAAGGGGACAGTGAAATATCTAGGGCTAACCTTGGATGAAAAGCTAACTTGGACCCCTCATATTAAGAGTATCTGCTCCAAGGCCAAAATCACTTTAGTGAGTACTAGGAGGGCTTGTGGTAAAAATTGGGGCCTGAGCCCCAGGGGTACGCACTGCATATACACCACAGACCTAGGATTTCCTATGGGGCTGTAATGTGGTGGAAGAAGGTAGAACAGTGGGTTGCTGCTAAAGAGCTTGCTAAGGTGCAGAGATTGGCCTGCTTAGCCATAACGGGCAGAATTAGCAGCACGCCAACCACTGGAATGAAAGCCATGCTGGATATGCCTCCACTTCACCTTTGGGTTAAGATGGAGGCAGCAGCTGGGGCATACAGACTTAAAACTGGCCAAAACTGGGTCTCATTCGGATATCCAGAATCACACACGAACATAGTGAGTGAGGTAAATATAGGTATGGCTGGGGAAATGCCCGCCAACTATATAATAACTCCCAACTGCTTTGACAACCCTTACAACATAATAATTGGAAGTAGGGAGTAGTGGGAGAAAACAGCTTGACACCGTATGGGGCACATCATTTGGTTCACCGATGGGTCGAAAACAGACCAAGGCATTGGGGCAGGGTTGTACGGGGTTCAGCCAAGACTGGAGAGCAGCATCTCCCTAGGGAAACTGGCCTCTGTATTCATAGCCAAAATTACTGCAATCAGGGTATGTGTGGAGGAGAATATGAGTAGGTGCTACAATGATCGTAGCATCTACATCTATTCAGACAGCCATGCAGCCCTGAAATCATTGGCAGCTCCTGCAACAAGTTCTAAGATTGTTGCAGATTGCCACAGGGCTCTGGTGGAGCTAGGGGGAAGCAATAGGGTGTACCTAGTGTGGGTCCCTGGCCACTCAGGGATCTGTGGCAACAAAGAAGCTGATAGATTGGCTAGGATGGGGGCAACAACTCCATTTATTGGACCAGAACCTGTCTTGACAATCACCAAGGCTATGATCAAATTAGAAGTACAGAACTGGCTTAGGAAACAGAGTGTAGGATATTGGACCAAGGTCCATAAACAAAAAGATATTAAGGTAATGATGCCCAAGCCATGTTTTGAAAGAAGCTCTGTAATCCTGGGATTCAACAGGAAAGAGATCAAACTCATGACTGAACTGATGACCGGCCATGGGAACTTTAAAAACCACCTACACACAATGGGTATAATGGAAGAGGATCCTAAATGTAAGATCTGTGATGAGGGTGAAGAAACTGCATCACACCTAATCTTTGAATGCATGGCATTGGAGAGTAAAAGATACAGAATCCTCAGGACAACTAGACCTGAAGAAATTGTGTCTAACAAAAAACTGGTAGAGGGACTCCTTGCACCATTTAAGGGCACTGGTTGGCTTTACTAGATATACAGGGAGTGATACCGCACAATAAACCTAGTTTTGGTGCGGGCAGTGGCGGGTCAGACCTAAGATATTTTAGCTTTCCTGTTAAAATCAATCAATCAAGCCACCTTGGAAAGTATTCTGGAAAAATGGCTACGATCACTGCCACATATCACACGCTATTTCTGGTGTGATGTACAAGAAAAACATTGGCAGTGAAAAGAGCAAGAAACTTGCTTTTTTGACTTTCTGTGGCACAGTATCAGGAAAGAGTAGCCAACTATTGAAGAGGAACAACATTTCATCAGTGTTCAGCCCCCAGAAAAAAATATCATCTAAGGCTCAAAATGCCTGGAATGTATGAGATACCACATCAGTGTGGCTGCTACTACATCAGCCAAATGTACACACTGTGAAGCAATGCCAGATGCAACACAAGAGATGTTTATGCCTCATCTATCCTGAAAAATCATTGATGGCAGAACACACTTTAGAAAATTATGAGTGCATTCTATTTAACAATACATCTGTCATTATGAGGATGAAGGCATTTTGGGTTAGCATTATAAAAGAAGCTATAGAAATAAAAATATCTGAAAATACCATGAAATTACCATCAACAAGGATGGCAGTTTGGGGCTCAGCACAGCCTGGGACCCAACCATTATGAGGTTGAAGCAACCATGACAGATGAGGGACGAAAACATTGCCATATTTGGCAAGGAAGAAAGCATCAGTGATGTCACAGCCAGCAGCACAAGTACATGACAGTGAGGTTATGATGACAGAGCAGTCATTTACCTCTTGACTATGGCTGAGAAGTGCTCAGTTGAAAGCTTGTGAGATGTTAACCACCAGATGCAGAAGGAACCCCAAAAGATTTTATTACCTTAATTAATCTTGTAAATCACTACTCTCTCTCTCTCTCTCTCTCTCTCTCTCTCTCTCTCTCTCTCTCTCTGTTAGTCTAGGGGCAGAAGTTCTGTTGCTTTAAATTTACTAAAAAAAAAACTAAAATAGTTACTGGCAACTTGTAAGAACTCTAATATTTACTAGGTTGAACATAGGTGCTGCTACACAATCACATACCCAACTACTGATGATTAAGTTTGAATAAAATAGTTTATTGTTCCATTACTCTCTCATTAAACTGCTGACTGATAATCAACACAAGTTTTTACCCTGAACTGATAAAATGCCTCACGCTCCAAAAAATAGATAGCAACTCACTATATAAAATAATAAATTAGCTGTAAAATGCCACAGTATGTTCACAGTTATAAAATTACTGAACTATACTAACCAATAAAGTAGTTGAGATGATGATTCACTGTCCTAAATGCTGACTAGTTAAGAAATTTAGGAATATTTTGAAGACCCAAGGAATGTGAAATTTTTCAAAGACACAATGATTGTAGCTGTACCATCTCTCATACCGACACAGATGCTACCTCCTTCCACTCACACCAAACTGAATCTGCTGTCTTCCCATACTGAATGACTGTGAGGAACTTGGCCATTGACCTTATAAAGATTCAGTCACCTCCTCTAGAAAACTGGCACCTTTCTCCAACTGTCATCACCACCACCCATGAAAAGTGTGCACACTGATGACACATAAGGGCCTCATGATCACCAGTACTTTTAACCTTAAGCGGTCGCAGGTGTGTTCAGAACACCCCAGTCATCCTTATCGATGGGTTATTACGATAGGAGTATAACATCATGTTCTTTGGTACCTTTCTAGGATGGAATCTACATCTACATCTACATTTATATTCTGCAAGCCACCCAACGGTGTGTGGCGGAAGGCACTTTACGTGCCACTGTCATTACCTCCCTTTTCTGTTCCAGTCTTGTATGGTTCGCAGGAAGAACGACTGTCTGAAAGCCTATGTGTGCGCTCGAATCTCTCTAATTTTACATTCGTGATCTCCTCGGGAGGTATCAAATGTTGGAAAATTCTACTGAAGTGCTGAGGGATGTTCACAAATGGTCTCAGGAAAACAAAGTAACTCTCAACGTAAAGAAAACACATACAATATGCTTTACAATGAACAGAAAACAGAGTCCCTTAAATTTGAAACTAGATAACATCTCCACAGATGATGTACCTACAACAAAATTCTTAGTGTTGCACACTGACAGCCAAATGAAGTGAAATGAACATCCTATGAAACTCTCAAAAAAGATATCCAGAACATGTTATGCAATTAAAGTCCTTGTATCCGCATGCAGTAGTGAATTTTTGAGAACTGTATACTTTAGTTATGTTCATTCAGTAATCAGTTATGGTATTATTTTCTGGGGAAACAGTGCTCAGAGTTTACAAACAGTATTTAAAATGCAAAAGAGAGCAGTAAGAATTATAACAAAAAGCAGTAAGCAGGCCCACTGCAGAGAACTTTTCAAAATGTTAGAAATTCTAATTGTTCCTTGTGAATTTATATTCCAAACCATAGTGTACATCAAGAAAAATATAGAAAATTATAGAACAAATAGTAGTTTTCATAACTATAGTACAAAAACAAGTCACTGTCTTCACCTAGACAGGAACAATAAACATAAGACTCGAAATAGCTTCTTGTATGAAGGAGTAAAACTGTATAATAAACTGAAACTTCCTGGCAGATTAAAACTGTGTGCCCCACTGAGACTCGAACTCGGGACCTTTGCCTCTCGCGGGCAAGTGCTCTACCAACTGAGCTACTGAAGCACGACTCACGCCCAGTACCCACAGCTTTACTTCTGCCAGTATCTCGTCTCCTACCTTCCAAACTTTACAGAAGCTCTCCTGCCGCAGAAAACAAAAGAAGCAGATAACAAGTACCGCTTTAGGAAAAATCTTAAATTGTTTTTGCAGGAACACTGCTTTTACACTATAAGTGAATTTCTTAGTACATAATGATTGTAAATAGCTTTTGTTTCACAATATTTTGATAAGGAGCAAAAATGATTGTAAATAATGTATATGTCACAATGTTTAACTACATGTAACAACAAACTGTATAAATACATGAATGTACACAAATGACAACATCCATATATTTTAAAATGTGCACAGATGGCTAAATAAATAAATAAATAAAAATAAATTACAGGGCAGGACACCAAAATCTGGAAGACTTATGGGACGCAAATGGTTTTTGAATTACAATATTTCATGCAACAATGAGTTTACGGTGATTTCGTTTCTTGTTACTTTGTTTGAGAATCGATGATATTTGAGATACACCACAGCGTAGAGAACTTCATTGCCTAGCTGTGTTCAGAGAAGTGTTTGAATTATTCATCTCACACTGTTTCCGTAATTATACTGTGTCTGAATATACGACAGTGGATGAACAGCAGGTTGCACTTAGAGGTAAATGCAGTTTCCGACAGTATACACCAAGGAAGCCTGCAAAATACGGTTTGAAAATTTTCACCTTATGTGACACAAGAATATGGTACACTATGGGGATAGAAATCTATGCTGGGAAACAGACAGAGGGTCCCTTTGCACTGTCAAACTCGCATAAGGAGGTAGTAAATAATCTTGTAGCATAAGGAGATAGTAAATAGTCTTGTACGGCCTATCGAAAGTACAGGACACAATGTGACACTAGACAACTGGTTTTGTTCCATACCATTGGCTGAAGAGCTCCTGAAAAAGAAGCTTACAGTAGTAGGAACACTTAGAAAGAATAAGAGGGCGCTCCCTCCAGACTTCGTTTGCACGAGAGGTTGTGAGCTTAGAAGCAGCCTTTTTGGATTCAGAAAGGATGTCACCATAGTTTCATGGTACCAAATAATGGCAAAAACATTATTCTCCTCTCATCTTTGCATCATGATGGTGCCATTGACACTAATACTGTGGAGGAAAAGAAACCAGAAATTATAACAGTGTACAATAAGACCAAAACAGGTATGGAGACAATAGATGAAATGTGCGCTGCTTATTCAACCTAGACAATAGATGAAATGTGCGCTGCTTATTCAACCTCAAGAAAAACTAAACACTGGCCACTTGCCCTATTTTTCTGAATGACTGACATTGCTTGCATTAATGCCTATATATGCAAATAATAACAATGAGAGGATTTCCCAAAGAATGTTTTTACATGATGTCGGAAGGTCATTAGTAAATCCCATAGTGTGCAAGAGAGCTGCCACTCACTCCCTTCCTAAACAAGTTAGACAGAAAGCCACTAAAATGGCAGGAATTGAAGACAGCAACAATGCACCACCATCTGAACAAAGAAAGACATAAAAGTTAAATCGCACTGTGCTCAATGTTTGAAAGTAATGTGTGTAAAGCACATGAGAAATGTGTGTGAAAAGTATCATGATAATGCACCCCTTGCAGCCGGTGATAGTGGCTGATTTCATAAAATGTTTGTATGAGTTGACTGAACAAATGTTTAATTGTATGTATAATGTTTTATACCTGTAATACAGTATGTAGAATAACAGAAATAAATAATTAAACAAAATATTGCAAGAAAATAGGAATTATTGCTTATGTTTCAAATAACTCAATTTTATACTAAATTAATATTAAATAAAACGATAATGTACTGAGAGATAATATTCTAAATAGCCATTTGTGAAGTAAACATATTCATATCAGTGATATGCTGTACTACAATGTCATTATAGCCACTATTATTTGGGGTGTTAGCAACACCCCACGCGACTATTAATGTTACAAAAAGCCGCGCAACTGCATAAGGGTTAAACAACTTTTGATACAGAAGTTTGATTAAAATTCCATTTGCACCAGTGGTTGCACATCAGAATTCCACATTACAAGCATATATAAAAAAAAATTTAGATGCCATAGTTTGCCCTCAAATCAATGATTAAATATTTAAAATTTGTGCTTGCAATGATGAGAACTGTTTATATTTCTGGTACCTTTACTATTTATCATACAATTATGAATGGGGCATCATTTTATACGAGTTTGTCTCCTCTCTCTTGCTGTTATTAGAATTCATGTATCATAATGAAAATTAAACTATGGGTAAACCTATACAATGTTAATACTGAATAAAAATAATAAATCTTAACATGTAAATGGTGTATGTGGTAAATATTAATAACTCGCAACACATACTGCCTTGTAGTCAGTGTATCTATTTTCATTCAAAAAGATATGTTGGTTTTAATTAATGTTCCACTTAAAAAGTCTCTAACAATTTAATTATTGAAGTTATTGAGGATGTAAGCAGTGCTGTCAATGCATCTTATGAAGATCTAGGAACTGAGTGCTTGATCTCTCTGGCGGGATAAATACTTTAAAAGTTATAAATTATTTCATAAATTATTTGTATTAAAACCTATTTGTCTCTATACCTCCTACCATACACCATATCCAGATCATATCTGTATACCACTGGAACCATAATTAAATTCGCTCTCATCTGACATATTGTACTCCCCTGTAATCAGCATGGTTCACCCTGCACATGTGCAGATAAGTGCAATATGATTTGAAAGACTGAATGGCTGTTGGATGCTAACATTATGCCTGGCCTGTGAAAAGCCCATGTGGAGCCAGGTAGCCTCTGCTGGAAGCGAGCTGCTGCCCAGTGCCACACAGCCTCAGTTAGTGTTTTGAACTGTGCCCGTACTCACAGCACAAGCATGACTTAAATGCAGTGCTCAAACAAACAAAATCCCAATACACAGATATGACTTCATGTGTTACAAAGGTACATGCATTATACATTGTAAACAGGTGAGATGGGTGGGGGAAATAGATCAAAAAATAAAAAATAGAAAAAGGAGTGAAGGAAAAGTATAATCACCGGAAAAAATATGCTGATATCTATGCCAACCTCGCCACTGGCACTTGGAGAGAGTTTCCCCGTGATCGATAATTCTTCAGCTCCTTGTTTAGTTTTGATACAGTGATGATATCTATAGTGTTATGCATGAGGGCTTTGTGAGCAAAGATTTTGCCAACAATCTTGTGTGTTCTTCTGCTTGAAACATTTCTGCTTATGTAGGTCCTTGGTAGTGTCTCATTAAAATTTATTTCTTTTCCCATCTACATCTATACTATACACTGCAAACCACCATAAGGTGCATGGCACAAGATATGTCCCATTGTACCAGTTATTAGGCTTCCTTCCTGTCCCATTTACATGTGGAGTGACAAAAATGATTGTTTGAGTGCTTCTGCGCATGCTGTAATTACTCTCATCTTATCCTCATGATCATCATGTGAGTGATACATAGGGGGTTATAGGATATTCCTTGAACGATAATTTAAAGCTGGTTCTTGAAACTTTATTAATACACTTTCTCAGGATAGTTTACGTCTATCTTCAAGAGTCTTCTAGTTCAGTTCCTTCAGCAGATCTGCGACATTCACTCACAGATGAAACAAACTTGTGACCATATGTGCTACCATTCTTTGCATACGTTCAGTAGCCCCTGTTAGTCCTATCTGGTATGGGTCCCCCATACTTGAGCAATAGTCTAGAACTGGTTGTTCAAGTGATTTGTAAGCAATCTCCTTTGTAGACCGATTGCACTTCCCCAGTATTCTACAAATAAACCGAAGTCTACCACCTGCTTACCCACAAATGAACCTATGTGGTCATTCCATTTCATATCTCCATGAAGTATTACACCGAGGTATTCTTATGAGTAGGCAGGTTCTAACAGAAACTCATCGATGTTATAGGATACTATGTTTTTTCGTTTTTTGAAGTTCAAAATTTTACATTTCTGAACATTTAGAGCAAGTTGCCAGTCTCTGCACTACATTGAAATCATATCAACTTCTGGCTCAATATGTATCCAGCATCTTTCAGATAGTACTTCATTACAGACAACTGCATCATCTGCAAAAAGCCTGATTTTACTATTAATGTTGTCTGCAAAGCCATTAATATACAACATGAATATTGAGGGTCCCAACGCACTTCCCTGAGGCACACCAGAAGTTACTTCTACATTTGCCAATGATTCTCCATTCAAGATAACATTCTGTATCCTCCCTACCAAAAAGTCCTCAATCCAGTTACAAATTTCACTTGATAGAACCACTTGTATGAATATCAAGAGCTCAGATGGAAACCCAGTTCTAAGCAAAGAAGGGAAAGCAGAAAGGTGGAAGGAGTATATAGAGTGATTATACAAGGGTGATGTACTTGAGGACAATATTATGGAAATGGAAGAGGATGTAGATAAAGATGAAATGGGAGATATGATACTGCATGAAGAGTTTGACAGAGCACTGAAAGACCTGAGTAGACAACATTCCATTAGAACTACTGACAGCCTTGGGAGAGCCAGTACAGACAAAACTTTACCACCTGGTGAGCAAAATGTATGAGGCAGGCAAAATACCCTCAGACTTCAAGAAGAATATAATAATTCCAATCCCAAAGAAAGCAGGCGTTGACAGATGTGAAAATTACTGAACTATCAGTTTAATAAGTCATGGCTGCAAAATACTAATGCGAATTCTTTACAGACGAATGGAAAAACTGGTAGAAGCCAACATCGGGGTAGATCAGTTTGGATTCTGTAGAAATATTGGAACACATGAGGCAATACTGACCCTCCGAATTATCTTAGAAAATAGATTAAGGAAAGACAAAAACCTACATTTCTAGCATTTGTAGACTTAGAGAAAGCTTTTGACAGTGTTGACTCGGATACTCTCTTTCAAATTCTGAAGGTGGCAGGGCTAAAATACAAGGAGAGAAAGGCTATTTACAATTTGTACAGAAACCAGATGGCAGTTATAAGAGTCGGGGAATGTGAAAGGGAAGCAGTGGTTGGGAAGGGAGTGAGACAGGGTTGTAGCCTCTCCCTGATGTTATTCAATCTGTATATTGAGCAAGCAGTAAAGGAAACAAGAGAAAAATTCGGAGTAGGTATTAAAATCCATGGAGAAGAAATAAAAACTTTGAGGTTCACCAACGACATTGTAATTCTGTCAGAGACCACAAAGGACTTGGAAGAGCAGTTGAATGGAATGGATAGTGTCTTGAAAGGAGGATATAAGATGAACATCAACAAAAACAAAACAAGGATAAGGAAATGTATTTGAATTAACTCTCATGATGCTCAGTGGATTAGATTAGGAAAAAAGACACTAAAATAAATAGATGAGTTTTGCTATTTGGACGGCAAAGTAACCAATGATGACCAAAGCAGAGAGGATGTAAAAGATAGACTGGAATGGCAAGAGAATCATATTTGAAGAAAAGAAATTTGTTAACATCAAATGGAGATTTAAGTGTTATGAAATCTTTTCTGTGAGTATTTGTATGGAATACAAGCATTTATTGGAGTGAAACATGGACACTAAACAATTTAGACAAGAAGAGAATAGAATCATTTGAAATGTGATGCTATAGAAGAATGCTGAAGAGTATATGGGTACATTACTGAACTAATGAAGAGATACTGAATAGAACTGGGGAGAAAAGAAATTTGTTGCACAGCCTGACCAGAAGAAATCAGTTGAAAGGGAACATTCTGAGACATCAAATGGTTAGGAGGGGGGAGGGAATTGTAGAGGGAGACCAAGAGGTGAATACAGTAAGTAGATTCAGAAGGATGTATGCGGTAGTTATTCAGAGATGAAGAGGTTTACACAAGATGGAACAGATGGAGAGATACATCAAACCAGTCATTGGACCGAAGACCACTACCAGTGCAGTGTAATGTGCAATAGCTGGACCTGTTCTGCCTTTAACCCTTGAATATTTCATTGAAACTATGCTCAGCATATGTTGGCTGAGCAATAACGTCTGATGAAAGGGCAACAGGGCTCTTGTAGATCTTGGACAGTGTGGATGAAAAAGTTTTGTGATACTTTTCAATCATGTGGTTATGACTGCTGTAACTATTGCCCCACATGCCTATTTTATCATATAAGGAAGCTTCTTAACTGTGTCCATAATAGTCACTAATCTAAAATTGTGTTCCTTTCCCCAAAATAAGACTAATTTGTCAAGGATATTGGTAAACTATACTATCTTCCTCACCATTTTCAAAATGCTTGCTATTGCAAAATAGTTGATGCGCCAACAATTTGGTGACCTACATAAAAAAGCCTACTTACAGAAAGGAACCTTATCACTGACTGAAACTTGCAGGCGGCAGGAGAATGAATAAGAGACACCATTTTAGGGCACTGCCATGGTACTGGCACCAGGTGGGACCTGTCCAGCCAGCATGTGATTGTTATGTCATAAATCTTTTGCACATTCACAATTTTCCCAGGTAAACATGTCTACTTTAAAGAAAACAAAATTGGGAAACTTATTTTCTGGATGCACCTTGTAGCACAGTATTCACTGATGTCATATAGAAAATACACCATATCCCTGGTCTCTCAGCAGTTTACATTTGACATTTGTTAATCACTTGCCATAATGTCAATACTGTCAATGAAATTGTACATGTCAATTGAAGACTGACTGTCTAAGAGATTACAGAAGGATGTAAAATTTCAGTTGGATCATGTCAAGAAAGCCCAACACATCATCTTGGAATGCATTGTGTTGCCACCAAGTTTGTCTCATGGCTCATGAGTCAAGACCAGAAAGACCTTCATCTCATCGGTGAAGAGCTTTGGATCATGCAAATGAGAACAAGATGTTCCTTAAGAAAATCATAACTTGTGATGAGACATCGGACTATCGTTATGACGTTGACACCAAGACTCAATCTTCAAAATTGGTTGGGAAAGGTTCTCCAAGACCAAAAAGAGCTCGTCAGGTGAGGACAAAGTAAAGCTGATAGTTTTCTTTGATTTTGAAGGATTATTTCACCAAGAATTCATGCCACAGGGACAAACTGTTAATTGATGGTAGTATCAGGATGTGTTGCAATGCCTGCAAAAATGTGTGAAGGAAACGGCCTGAAATGTGACAAGACGATTCATGCTCATGCGTCATGATACCACACCCATACATTCAGCCCTGTTGGTGCATGACTGTTGCACAAAAAATGAAATCACTATGCTGCCTCATCCTCCATACCCTCCAGACTTGGCCCCTGTGGGCTTCTTTTATTCCCAAAGTTGGAAACCCTGTTGAAAGGATGAAGATCTGTAACAATAGATGAGATAAAACAAAATTTGCAGACAGCGCTTCATGTGATCCAACATGAGGTGTACCAAGACTGTTTCTGAAAGTGGAAACAGCATTGGGATCAGTGTATCAATTGTGCAGGAGAGTATTTCAAAGACGGCAATACACAATAACTAAAGGGTAAGCATAAAAAAATTTTTGTGGACAAAGTTCCAGAATTTTTTAAACAGACCTTGTATTTATCTCTTCTGCTGTTCAACTTCTGCATGGAGGTGGTAACAGTTGACATCTATAAGTTTCATCCTTCAGTGATCTTGTATACTGATTATGTGTTTGTTACTAGTCAATCAAACACAGAAGATTGTACAAAACAATGAGAAGATATGAATTTGTAAGAAGTGTTTGAATGAGAATGATTCACTGTTTAGAATAACAAGTACAGTACAGAGATACTAACATAAGATTCACATCCATAACTTACCATTGTGCATTCAGGAAGACGACAGTTCACTCCCACGTCCAGCCATCCTGATTTAGGTTTTCTGTGATTTTCCTAAATCGCTCTAGGCAAATGCCGGGATGGATCCTTTGAAAGGGCACGGCTGACTTCCTTTCCCATCCTTCCTTACTCCGATGAGACTGATGACTTTGCTGTCTGGTCTCCTTCCGCAAACAACCCAACCTTACCTTTGCCCTCACTCAACTTCATATGCTAAGATGCTTCTGGACGTCAAGTTGCAAAGTCAGCATACCTGGTGACAAGAAAATGCCCACCTGTCTCAACTACTAGGTTTCAATGTCTATTTCCAGCCCAGTGGCACTTTTTGATTGTTTAGTGATGAATGTTGGTGTCTGAGGCTTCCAAATTGCAGCTGTGTAATAATGAGACTAGTAACATATTAGGCAAAGGACCATTGTCACCAGTGTGTAGGTTCAGCATCTTGGACAGTATTGTCACATAATGAGAAGTGAGCAGTCAGTGGAAAGACAGCTATGAAATATGAGTTTGGAGAAACTTGGCACACTGTGCAATCCAGGGAAACAGGACTAAAGATGGCATGAATGCTACATCATGAAAAAACCTCTCATTAACAAAGAAGAGACTATAATATGCTATTGTGGAGTCTGTGAGAGATCTCTGCTGCGTAACATGTGTGATGGAAGAGATGCTCATTAATATCAAATTATTTCAGTATGACAAGCTTTTATAAAATTACATGTAAGGTACTACACTTTACAGTGAGGAGGAAATTTCTGAGAATGTACATTTGGAGCACAGCATTGCGTGATAGTGAATATGAACTGTTGGAAAATTGGAACGGAAGAGAATCAAAGAATTTGAGATGTGGTGCTACAGAATAATGTTGAACATTAGGTGGACTGATAAGGTAAGAAATGAGGAGGTTCCCCATAGAGTTGGAAAGGAAAAGAGTATATGGGAAACACTGATAAGAAGAAGGGGCAGGATGATAGGACATCTGTTAAGACATCAGCCAACAACTTAAATGGTACTAGATGAAGCTGTAGTGGGTAAAACCTATAGGGGAAGACAAAGACTGGAATATATCCAGCAAATAATTGTGGGTGTAGATAGAAATGAAAAGAAGAAGGAAGACAGTCTATTCACTATTGTATAGTAACACAATATCAGTAAAAAACCTATAAGGGGCATTCAAAAAGAAACAAGCCAGAGGCATACTTACAGAAACACAAGTACCTGCATGTTAGAAGTATTGACCCTGGCTATTGAGACACTTGTCCCACTGTGACACAAGGCAGTGAATGGCTGTTTCATAAAATTCTCAGGACTACGATGTTAACCAGTTCCACATTTACAGCTGGACATCATCGTCTGAGGTGAATCATTTGCCCCTCAGAGCCTTTTTAAGGGGACCAAAAATGGTGTAATCATAGGGAGAGAAGTCTGGACTGCATGAAAGGTGGCTGAGAATCTCCCATTTGAATTTCTGCAGGAGTGCGGCGACTGTGTTGGCCGTATGAGGCTCTGCATTGTCTGGAGCAGAATGACCCCACGGGTGAGATTGCCTGGTCATTTTGATTTGATCGCTTGGTGAAGGGTGATCAAGGTTTGTGAGTAACACTGGGCATTCACTGTTGTCCTGTGCTGCAGGAAGTGAATCTGAAGAGGACCATCTTGGTCAAAGAAGAACATCAGCATAACCTTTCCGATTCACATTGGACGACAACGTCTAGCTGTACGTGTGGAACTGCTTAACATCACAGACCCGGGAATTTAATGAGACAGCCATTCACTGCCTTGTGTCACAGTGGGACAAGTGTCTCAATAGCCAGGGTCAATACTTCTAACATACAGATACTGGTTTCTGTAATTATGCCTCTGGCTCATTTCTTTTTGAACGCCCCTTATAGTAGCCTAGCTTACTACATGATCTGGAATTAAACTGTTGGATTGACATATACATCAAAACTTAAATAAATTCCATCATGAAGGAGAAGCTGTTGTGATGAATGAGTCAATGCCTGCATCAACAAAGCAGATAAAAATTAACTTGAATAAGATAAAAATAATGTGTAGTCAGCACAAAAAATAGCACAAATTAACAATGATGTCATGGAATAAGTTGATGTGATTTTTTATTACCTTTATTGCCAACTCTACATCATTCACCAGCCATGGCTGGAAAGACATCATCAAGTTTGCAATAATATTACCACTATAAAATAAATACAATATTGCATTTTAAACTACACAGATAGTTAAGAACTAGATTACAATTAAATTAATAATAATAATACAATCAATATTAGAACACAGAGTGGTAAAAGAGCAGAGTTGCTGCTGGTTGTAATGTCTCTTGCAGCGGTCTCTCCGTGATATTTTCAGAAATTTTATAAATTATATAACTCAGTACATATCTCGAAATATCTCTTCTTATCTTTCCCATTCCTAAACTTTAATATACAATGATTATCAATGCAAAGTAGTTGCAAGCCCTATTATTCCTTGGGGCATCCATTTACTCCATGGAATAGCTTCTCTGTTATCTGTTTTCTCTTATGAAAAGAATGAAAATTCTTGCCGATTAGCCATGAAAGAAGGAGGATGTATATGTATGTATTGTTGAGCTAGTCGCCATCTTGATAAAATTCTGTATGAGAAGGAATTTAATACATGAACTAAACTAAAGTAAGTGTGTTCGCATATTATTTAACTGATTATTATTGACAGTGTCTGCTTACCACGCTGTCTTGCACAGGATCAGTGGGGAATGTCTGATTTACACTGGACCAACCCGCCGTTTTGTATGCTCAAGATATCCAGTTACCTCAAATAAATAGGCTAACACAGTCTTACCAGCAGATCTCCGGTCTTCCCCATGTGATCACCAAAAGTTAATAATTATTACAAATGTTTTCAGGAGATCGACTGACAATTTTTGTCGCACCGAGACTTCGAAATTGCTTCACTGCTTTATGGAATTTAAGTTAAGCTCAATTTAATCAGGATAGAACAGTATTGAACTGTATGAATGTGATAAGCCTGCTTTGTGAATGAAAATTCCCTTAACATACACATGTTTTTACTATCTTGATCAGTGAAGCTAAATCAGGCCAGTGTGAGCGAGGTTTTTAAATTTTTTGAATACCACAAAAAAAAAATTTAATGGTTTCATTAGTATTGTACCCAGAACTGATCATGGTCTTTTGGTTATGGCTAAGAGGAAGGACTGAACCAGAGACTTTGAAGGTTCTGTGACAAGAAAGGGTGTGACTTCCTGAATTTGCGACATAGGGTTGAAAACTATGAAGACTAAAGGGTCCTCCTAAATGGATCAGGTGTGCACTACACATCACAGTCTGCTACTCAGGTACGAGTTTTTTTAGATTAGGTGGCTCTCCTTCCAATCCAGATAACAATAGCTGAAAAAAAAATAAATAAATAAACAGAACTATCAGCATAAGATCAAAAGAAATGCCTCCCACAGGTGAGAGTAATAAAATCCAAATGGTTAACTGTCATATCATTTACAACAAAGTGTTAGAGTTTGAAAAACTCCTGAAAAGCAGCAAAGCTGACTAGGTACAGAAAGCTAAAATTGATAGCAGTGAGATTTTTGGGGCAAAATTTAAGTTTATATCAAAAGGATACGCAAATAAGAAATGCAGTTGGTGTAGTTGTCACAGTAGACAAGAAACTCAGATATTTTGAGATAGAAATGGAAGTTACATGTGAGATTATCTGGACAAGACTCAGTAGGTGGGGTGGCTATAAAATGATAACTGGGTACTTCTGTCACCCACCAAACTCATCTCCTGATGTAACTGAAAACTTTACAAGATAATCTCAGTCCACTTGTATGTAAGTTCCCCAGTCATAGTGTAATCATCAGATGAGACTTTTGTCATATTGGATCTAATGGCAACAAATAGACCTGAGCTCTTTGAGGACGTACACATTGAAACTGGTACCAGTGGCCATGATGCAGTTCTGGCAGCAACGATTACCAAAGTACAAAGAACAACTAAAACAAGCAGAAAGATATATATGTTCAGTAAACTAGCCTAAATTAGTAGTGTCATATCTCAAAGAGGAACTTGGAACTTTCAACACAGGACAGGAGCATGTAGAGGAAATCTGGCTCGAGATTGAAAGAATAGTTGTCCATGCGCTGGATAGATATGTACCCAGTAGAACAATTCATAATGGGAGAGAATGTCCATGGTATACAGTCACTATAAGGAAACTTCTAAATAAATGGAGATTAGTGTGTAATAAGTGTGCAACAGAGCATAGAGAGATGCTGAATGAAACACCTTTGACTGTCAAAAGAGCACTGCACAAATTCTTCAATGGCTACCATAGCAGACTACTATCAAGTGATCTTCCACAAAACCCAAGGAAATTCTGATCATATGTGAAGGCTGTTAGTGACACCAAAGTTAGTGTCCAGTCCTAGTGAATGAGATAGGTACTGAAATTGAGGGTAACAAAGCAAAAGCTGAAATGCTAAACTCAGTTATCAGACGTTTCTTTACAAAGGAAAGTCCATAAGAATTTCCCCAATTTAATCCTTGTGCCACTGGAAAGATGAGTAAAATAAGTGTTACTGTCAGTGGTGTTGAGAAACAGATGAAACCATTAAAGCTGAACAAACCTCCAGGCCCTGATGGAATCCCCATCTGATTCTATATTGAATTGGTGGCTGAGTTAGTTCCTTTTCTAATTATAATCTATCATAGACCCCTCCAATAACAATCCATGCCCAGTTCTTGGAAAAAAACCACAGGTTGCACCAGTCTACAAGAAGGGTAGTAGAAGTTATCCACAAAACTACCATCCAATATCCTTGATATTGATATGTTATGGAATCTGAAAACATATTCTGAACTCAAACATAATGCCAACCAGCATGGATTCTGAGAACTTCAGTCATGTTAAATCCAACTCACACTTTTCTCACATGACATACTGAAAGCTTTGGATCAAGGCTGTCAGGTAGATGCAGATTTCTGAAAAGCATTTGACACACCGGGAGGACAGAGCAAATTGTATTGGATGCAGAGTCATTGTCAGATGTAGAAGTTACTTCAGGTGTGTCCGAAGGAAGTGTTTTGAGACCCTCACTGTTCATGTTGTATATTAATGACCTTGCAGACAATAGTAACCTCAGACTTTTTGCAGATGATGCAGTTATCTGTAACGAAGTGTTGTCTGAAAGAAGTTGCATAAATATTCAGTCGAATTGTGATAAGATTTCAAAGTAGTGCAAAGATAGGCAATTTGCTTTAAATGTTCAAAAATGTAAAAATGTGCACTTAACAAAAGTAAAAAAAAAATGTGGTATCATTTGACTATAACATCCATGAGTCACAGTTGGGAATGGTCAACTGACACAAATACCTGGATGTAACAATTCTCATGGATATGAAATTGAATGGTCACATAGGCTCAGTCATGGGTAAAGCAGGTGGTAGATTTCAGTTTATTGGTAGAATACTGGGAAAGTGTGACCAGTCTACAAAGAAGATTGCTTACAAATTATTTGTGTGACCAGTTCTAGAATACTGTTCAAGTGTATACCAAATAGAACACACAGTGGATTTTGAATGTATACAGAGAAGGACAGCACAAATGGTGACAGGTTTGTTTGATCCATGGGAGAGTGTCACAGAGATAGTGTAGAAACTGAACCGGATGACTCTTGAAGACAGATGTAAACTCTCCCTATCTACTAACAAATTTTCAGAAATGGGCTTTAAATGATGAACCTTGGAATATATTACAACCACATATATATCTCCTGGATAGGCATCATGAGGATAAGATTAGAATAATTACAGCATTCAGAGAGGTATTCAAACAATCATTCTTCCCCTGCATCATATGTGAATGGAATGGGAGGAAGACCTAATAACTGGTACAATGGGACATACCCTTTGCCATGCACTTCATAGTGGTTTGCAGAGTATAGCTGTAGATGTAGACTGGCACTGAGCTGCAGCTCAGACAGACACTGTTCTGTCACCAGAGAAGTATTCTTCAGTGCTGTACAAAGACTGCTCTTTTGGTAACTCAAAAGTTTAGTTTGATTTGCAACGACTGAATATCCTTAGGTAGAGCATTAAATCATTTTAGGGCCACCATTGAGGAAGCTGTCTTGTGTCTTAGTTCATTAACATACTGGCCTGTCTATACTGTCTTTATAGTGAGTGCCGTGTTCATGAACTACATTTCTCTTTCTGAAGATCTCATGATTGATCTGTGTGAATGAGGCAACTGAAAATATATTGACTGAAAACAATCAGAACTCTGGTCTGCAAAAATTGGTTTACAATGGTCAGTTTTTTTTTTTTTTTTTTTTTTTTTTTTTTTTTTTTTTTTTTTTTTTTTTTTTTTGCTTAAGGTAATGATCCTCATTGCTTTCTGTTTCAATAAAAGCACATTGTTGCAGCCTGAAGTATGACCTCACAAAGATGATATGATTGTGGAATATCACACAGTATACTGTTAGTAGGTAATTTTCTAATATTACCCTTTATAGTTTCCTCAAGAGGTATAGAACATGTGAGAGTTTGGAACATACATATTGAGTATGCTGCTGACAGGTCAACTTGGTATTAAGGGGAGTTGGAATGCCGGAAAATGGAAAAAATTCACATTTTCAGTTTTTAACCTTATAACTTAATTTGAAATTTTCTGCTTAAAATGGTGCAAAATTTGTTAAGAAATTCCAATTGGAAGTATTTTTATTTAATTTTTCAAAATTACATGTGCGCCCAGCAAAGTTACCCATCTTGTGATTTGTACACATTTAAATCTTCGCATTTCCGAAAACATTACATATAGAAGGCTGTGGATTTCACTCTTCAGTTGTAGAATCTTTGATCCTTCCATAGGTACCATTGTTTTTACGACTAGCTGTGTTTATTGTTCAGTTTTTGATCTGTGAGTGTTTGTTTTGAGCCTCGAGTTTAGTTTGTCGCTCATTTGGAGTTTGTTATCTGTCTTGTTTTGACTTTCAGTGGTGAGTGCGTAGTTTCTACGATGCCTAGGAGTGCATCATTATTTAAAAAGCGAAAGTTTCGCGGTAATAGATTTACAAATAACGTTTGTTCAAGTGATTCTGCTTCAGCACCTGTTGATGCTGGTGAAAGTTCTGACGTTTGTACAGCTGAGATGTGTGAAGGAGACACGCCCACCAGTGCATCAAAAAAGAAGTTATCAAACTGTGCAAGTGAAATTACAGATGAAGCTTCTAATGAACAATATGTTTTAGTCGACTTTCCTGTTTTTACTGAGTTTATGAAGAAATGTTTGTGTTGTAATCTTTGTGGAGGTTCTTTTGATATGAACATAACAAAATCTATAGGACTTTCCTGCAAAATTGCTATAGTTTGTGCCAGTTGTGAAAATGAGACCTGTTTTTGGAGCTCTAAAACATGCAGTAGCAATTTGTTTGAGAGTAATATCAGGCTAATGTATGCAATGAGAGCAATTGGTAAAGGACATACTGCTGCTCAAACATTTTGTGCCATAATGAATCTTCCACCTCCACCTGCTAAAATTGACAATTACACTGAAGTGATAGGAGATGCTGTTCAGTCTGTAGCAGATTTATCAATGAAAGCTGCTGCCAGTGAAGCAACCTGGCAGAAAAGGGGTCACACATCCAAAAATGCTGTTGCTACTGTTACTAGTGTGGACAGCGGTAAAGTTTTGGACTATGAAGTGCTCACTAAACATTGTTACCATTGTGCATCTGGTAAGATAGAAGCAGCTCACATATGTAGCAAGAATTATGAAGGTACGAGTGGAGGCATGGAGGCTGCCGCTGCTGTGAAAATGTTTAGCAGATCAGAAAAAGAACGGGGAGTATTTTACACAAAATTCCTTGGAGATGGGGACTCCAAGGCATACAAAAGTGTTACAGAATCCATGCCATATGTCAATAAGACAATAACTAAACTAGAATGTGTCGGTCATGTTCAGAAACGAATGGGCACTCGTCTAAGGAAACTGAAACAGAATCTGAAGGACAAAATTTTGTCAGATGGTAAAACCATTAGAGGTCGCCTGTCAGATAAAATTATAAATGAATTACAACAATACTATGGTATGGCAATAAGAAATAATGCAAATAATTTGCAGGAAATGAGACAAGCTGTATGGGCCACATATTTACATCGATCATCAACTGATGATAATCCTCAACATTTTGCTTGTCCAGATGGTCCTCAGTCATGGTGCAATTATAGAAAATCTCAAGCTACTGGGGATCCTTATCACCATAAAAATTATATTCCATTGGCTGTTATGGAAGTAATTAAACCAATATATAGAGACTTGGGGCATCCTGATCTTCTGCGAAAATGTCTTCATGGTTGTACCCAGAATCAAAACGAGTCGTTCAACAACCTCATTTGGACTCGTGTACCTAAGAATGTATTTGTTGGGATAAAAACATTGAAATGGGGAGTCAGTGATGCTGTTATTTCATTCAATGATGGTCATATGGGTAGGCTAAAGGTCATGGCAAGGCTCGGCATTGCTCCTGGTATCAACACCATCAGAGGTCTTCAGCTTCTGGACAGCGTGCGAGTAAGGAAGGCTCAGTATGCAGCTGAATTTAATACAAAAAAAGCAAGGGCAGCAAGGAGAAGAAAGCTTCTAGGTGAAGAAGAAGAACTAGAAGATGACCCTGATTACTCTGCTGGACACTTTTGATAATAGAATAAAAGGTATTTGTGAATTTTCATAATAAATTACTTTAATCGCATTTTCTGGCATTTGACATTTTTAGTGTTACATGTACCTTTATCTCATAAACCACTCAACCAACAACATTCAAATTTTCAGAAATGCTGCAAAACAGTTCAAAGAGGCCACTGAACTAGAATCATGACAAGAACTGGCTTATTCTCTGAACTAGGGAAGTTTATGTTATACTTTTTCCAATAAAAAATGGCTTAATGGTAAAAAATTCATAAATACTATACCAACAAAAAGAAAACATTGGTTCTAGTTCAGTGGGCTCACAATATATGCTGAAAACCTCTGCCAGAATTTCAAAGTTCTGAAGATAATAGTTCCAAAGAAAAAGGTACACAAAGTTAGCAAATTTAACATTGGCGAGATAGGGCATTCCAACTCCCCTTAAC
This sequence comes from Schistocerca piceifrons, assembly GCF_021461385.2. Taxonomy (NCBI): domain Eukaryota; kingdom Metazoa; phylum Arthropoda; class Insecta; order Orthoptera; family Acrididae; genus Schistocerca; species Schistocerca piceifrons. Next base: position 725,281,777 of record NC_060138.1, read on the forward strand.
AAAAAAGATCACTGAGTGTGCATATCATCCACAGTGTTTTGTTTTCATTAATTTTCATGATGTTCAGGATAAACCAAGCCTTGGCCTCACTGAACAGGATTTCCGCTTTTTGAATGGCCCGAGCTACATTCTCCCCTTTCAAGAACAAACTTCTGTCATTTGGAAACTGTGAGGTGTGCTTATTGAAACCTATGTCATTAACAAACATTAAGAACAACAGAAGCCCTATTACGGATCCATGTGGCACACTGTGTTTTAACTTCATTTCACCTGAGTCTGCTCCTTGCACTGATATGCTCTGTCATCTGTTATTTACATAGGTTCAAGAGTTTTTACAGCTCATCCAATACCAGATTATTTTCACTTGCTGAGCAGGGCCTTGCGTGGGATACAATCAAATGCCTTACTAAGGTCACAGGTACCAGTACTATAGACTCTTTGTCTTCAAAACCCTGACTTACGTTTGTTATTAAGTAAGGTACTGCCCCTCCGAAATCCGTACTGTGTATCACAAAAGAGGTTATTTCCTTCAAAATAACTTAATAGCTAAACTTTCACTATGAACTCTTTCACCTTAGCTAGCACTGGTATTATTGATACAGGTCTGTAACTTGACACTTCACGTAGATTATCTTTTCTGTAAACTGGTACTGCGGATGCTACTTTCAGGAAGTAAAGAAATTCCCCGGCACGGAGGCAGTTACTCATTACTTCTATCAGTGGTTGACCAGTTTCACAGATTATGTAATACAGGACATGCTGTATATTTCAGAGCTCCCTGAGTGTTTGTAGTTTTTCACTATTTTTATTATGTCTTTTGGCTACACTCTCGATCACTTTTCCATGCTGCAAATATTTCCAAATTTCACAGCAACTACAGCATCTCTTTCCACTATGTTTATAATATATTCATCAAATTCATCTTGACTGCAACAGTTAAAGGTGGGCTTTTGCCTATGTTCATTAACCAGATCCCATGCTGCCCTGCAAGGATTGTGAGCTTCTTTGATACATCTGGTGTTGCTTTCCTTCTTTACTTTTGCTGCTTTTCTTCTGTACACACTTTTGGCAGGTAAGTGACTGCAGTATAGTCTATCCTGAATGCCAATATCTTCAGTGGCTTTGACTTTATCATTTAATAGTTGTTCAAAATATTTTATTTCTTTACTTTGATGGTTTTCTGTATGTATTTTGATTTGTCAACTGGATATCTCTTGGCTTTAAGGGTTTGGAGCCTGGAACTGAAAGTATCATTTGGTACCAATTCTTCAGACAGTGCAGTTTTAAAATCATCTACACTTTTCTTTGTAGTAACCCTACATCTGAAGACATAATTTGAATGGCAGCTGGGAATTTGATGTACTTACTGAGTCTGTACATATCTTCATGATTACTGTGCCATGATCTGCAAGCATAGGGGAGTTGAAGATAATGAGAAATCAACAGCAAGAAAAATAAACAGTAGCAAAAACTACCTGAAGTGATTTTGGTCTTCCAATGCATCTTTTTAAATAGAAAGTTCTTGTATGTAGCCACAAGATATGGAATTTCAATGTGAGAAGTAGGCAAAACAGGCTTATTCAGTGAGCAATAGAGAGACTGAAATAGAAGATGTGATTATAATCACAATGAAAATAGAATGGTTGTGAATATAACATGCAGGAAGGCAAATTTAATGTATCAGTAGATGGACCAAGGACGTACTTTACTGTATAACAAGACACAAGAAGGTGTGTTAACATCAGAAAACATTTAGGAGCAACATCATTTTAGAACAATGGTAACCGTCATGCAGGTCTCCTTTTTTGTTTCCATTTTTTAAATCTGGGCCTACTGATAAATGGATTCTCAGTTTCTTATTTATGCCAGTTGCATACTTTCACACGAGAATACTGTAACTCATTTGAAGCTGCAGATAAGGAGGAGGTATTTAGAAGGAAATTACTTTTCTGGGTTGTAATGTTGTTTTCTAAATCACAATGCAAATCAAACTGATTTTTATTTTTCACAAAAACAACCTTACATAGTACCAGCAAATGTGCTGTTCAGTGTGATCAGTCTGTGAGGTAGGGATCACTTACATCTGCTTCCAACACTGCCAGTAACCTTACTAATTATGGCCTTGCAAACTTAACAAGAGAAATTACTATGTTGGCATTTTTTGTGATCTTGCCACAGCCATTGGCCACATAGACCATAAAATTGTATTTGATAATCTGAAATTGAAATGTTATGACATTAATGTGTATCCTTTCTCCACTAACTCTACCTTCATAACAAAAAGGTGAGTTTCAAATTGTCCAAACATAGTTAGTATTTGACAACCTGTTTTATAGCTACATTAATGGCTTATTGAAGTCATTAAGCATTTCAAGGACTGCAGTTTCCACTAATGCCGTAGTAGCCTATATACCTAATGTAAACACAATCGATGCCAGTAGACTTGATGTTGAAAATAAATTCCAACATTCCTCTGTTCTGCCATTTTGTTTAACAGGTTTCAACAAGTTATTGGGTAGCAGATAACAATTTGGACCTTCCTACAGTCAAAAATTATATTATACCAAAATAATGACAAAGATTTTCAAGTCCACAACATATTACATACTGTTGCTAAATGTACTAAGTAATTACTTGTGAATTTCAATTAGCACTGAAGAAAACAATGTTTATCACAAATAATCTTCCATGAAGTATTACATAATAATTACTGTTATTTAACAATAGGGTCTAATTGTGAAATAACCAGCCTTTCTGCTACCACAGTTCTTTTAAATTTTTATGCAGAAATGAAGGAAGCCAAATTTCTTTGCTGAACAACAAACGTCACTTATGATCATAGCTGAAGTATTAATGTAATTTAAAAATTACATTGTATAATACACAAATGTACTATGGTAATTTAATATTTTTAAAGATGATCAATGAATCTGACCCTCTCAGATCCCCCGTACCAAATGCCAGTAACCATATAACAGGTGTATAAAACTGTTATACAAAGTGCCTTGTGAAGTATTATTCATCACGTGTACAATCATTACTGGTACATGCGAAGCATCACATATTGTTACAGGGCAGTATTTTAAAAAATGTCCGCCTGCTTAGCTGGGTGGTAACGCGCTTGCCTCCCATGCAAGTGAGCTCGGGTTCGATTCCCAGCCGGGTTGGAGATTTTTCTCCGCTCAGGGACTGGGTGTTGTACAGTCCTCATCATCATTTCATCCTCATCACCGGTGTGCAAGTTGCGCAATGTGGTGTCGACTGTAATAAGATGTGCACTTGGCAGCCAAACTTCCCCGAATGGGGCCACCCAGCCAATGATGCCATATGCTCATTTCAGTCCATTTTAAAAAACTATTCAGCTGTGCACCACGTAACTGGAAAGCTGAATTAAACCTTAAAATGTTCCACTCTCAGTACACCTGCCAATGTGTCACATAAACGTCGTGTAAACCTAGGGAGCTGTACTAAGAATGTGGTTGATGAGACCGTACAGGTACGTCTTTGTAAGTACTACCTTGTAATGAGTGAAGCTTACCATATAATGTTTGTGCACGCAAAGAATAACATATAAGAAGGCATTTTGCATAATAACTGTGTATACGTGTTACTTGGTTATTCTCCTTTGGCACAGCAGACCCTCGGATAGTCGGATTCAAGACTGAAATCGATCGTCTTTAATAAACATAAAGTCTACAGGTATGTATTCCATAATGCAGTTCTAAACCTTCATCAAAGGTGTCCAACACCATGTACTCAAAATGTTTCTATAGATGTAGTCTAGAAAAGCAGTTTCTCTTGGATCTACAATTATATTTTTGACTTGCACCGTACACATTATTGCTGCATCTCTCGGAATTCATGTGGCTGTATCACAACTTGTCCTGGGGTTGGACTTTTTCCATTGTGAAAAGATTTACATAATATGATCTATGGGGTAATAAATTTAATGTGAGGTGTTTTCCCAATAATCATCTTTTTCCTATTAGATCGCTTGTCTTATTTTGGGATCTAGACAAAATCCTGTATCTCACAAAATGCTGGACTAAGATGCATCTGCTTTCTGATACTTTGCTTCTTCCAACCCTCTCCAGACCTCTACAATGAATCACTTACTTTTCTCAGTGTTCGTTTAATTGCACATCCTTCCACATGCATACAAAACTATGTTTTCAATTAATATTCTAATTGTGGTTAAAGTTATTGTTTAATTACATGTTTCATCAGTGAATTTAACATTGGCACGTGGCATGTACTACACTTGAATATTTATTAGAACTAGATAAGAGAACACTTCATTATGAGCCTGTCAGATGCGGTTAATACATACCGACATACATGGGCCGGTCGTCATTGTTGTGCTCTACTTTTAATAGTAAATTCATAAGGTATTTTCAAGGAAGAAAGAAAGAGAATACCTGTCCACAAAGTAAAGAAGGTAGCTAGTTTAAAGAGACATTCTAGTGATTTTTAACAACTACAGCAAGTGTTCTTACATAGATGCGTGTAAGGTTACCAAAGTGTACGAACGACTATGTCGAGAGAACCAGTTAGCTTCCATCCGACTGTTTTGCATGGCGGGGTACCTTAACTACAAGGCTAGATGCGCAGCGGTACATAACAGAACGGCATCATGCAACGTATGGTTACAAAAATTATCGTCATCCACAAAATTTACCACTATAAATTTCATTTATTTGTGTACTCGGACCATTTGCTACATTTTGTTATCAGCATAATTTTAACGGCCCCAAGGATTAGGCCTGCTCACATGCGTATGTTGAGCACCATGCACTAACCGCACAATACAGCCGACACAAAATTGTGATTACGTATCTCCACTGCCATTACACTTCACTAGTGTAATAGGTTGAGAGAATTCTGAGAAAAATTACTTGCAGAAACAAGGTCGTAATGGCTCTGAGGTCGAACTATTGTTTCAGACAACAGAAATAAATACAAAGAATTTGAAATAATATTATTATTTTTAATAAGCAAACAATCACGAAAATAAAAGTGCGGTCCTCCTTGACAAGCAGTCACCAATTCATTCTACCATACTCTAACCAAAAAGAAAAAGACACCTCCATACTATAACACCACCTCCTCTGTACTTCACTGTTGGCTCTACTTATGAAGGCAGTTAAGTTCTCCAGGCATTCACCAAACACTTCCATTGAATTGCCACAAGGTGTTCCTGTGATTCATCGCTCCACATCATTCGCTTCCAGGTAGACAATGTCTGCTGGCGTAGCTCTTTACACCACCACGAGCGTCGCTTAGGACTGACTATACGGAGATATGGCTTATGAGGAGCTGTGCGACCAATGTATACCATTCTTTTTATCTCAATACGCAGAGTCATTGTGCCAGGTGGACTGTTGGTAGCACTTTGGAATGTGCGAGTGATTTCTTCTGCTGATTTCATGCTTTTTCTTACAACTACCTCCCCAATGCTCGACGGTTCCTGACTGGCAGATCTTATTTTAGCTATGGTTGTTACATCGCATTTCCATTTGACAGTCACATGACAAGCAGTCGACTTGGCAGTTTTAGAACAGTTGAAACGTCTTTCATGGATTTGTGACTCAGGTGACATCCAATGAGCAGTCCACGTTTTAAGTCACTGAGCTCTCTTGACATATCCATTTTGTTAGTGTTTCTCTACTGACAGCAAAATATTCACCTCCTCCTTTAATATTAGCAGGCCAGCTGCTCTTGACATCTAGTGGTCAAGACCACTTTACATTAGTGAGTCCGAGTACTATTGCTTGGATAGTGTATTTCGGTCAGGCTCCGTCATGACTCGGTGTACACGCCAGCAAAGACCTTGCGATGTAGCGTAATCTTTAGAGTACTCCACTCCTAATTGTGACAAGAGGGACTCCTATCACGATCCGACCGTGCTTAATCTAAATTTTCGTGGTTTCCCTAAATCACGTAACGCGAGTTCTTGGATGCTTCCTTTAAAAAGGACACGCTTCATTCACTTCCACAACCTTCTCAAGTCCATGGTTGGTCTCAATGTCCAATGACTCTGTTGTCGGTAAGATGTTGACCCGAATCTTGCTATTTCATTTTCGTACCACCAAGTAGTTAGCTAGTAAATGCTATGAAAAAAGTAGAGAGCTGAAAGAGCTGTGACAAATGGACCAAAGGAAAATTTGCTTTCAGGCGCATTGAAATATCGAAGAAGAAAACTGGAGAGATAAATGTTTGTCTACCTATGGTATCTCGATGCTCAGATTTCAAAACTGCTTGATAAATGTGTGGTCGTTTAATCTGTTTATCGACGTGTATGGTAAGATAGAATTTTAGAACCTTGATTACTATGACACTTTTCGTACCGCTTGATGTAAGTATCGATTGAAGCGTCACGTTACTGATGCGCTGGACAGAAATATTATCGATAAATGCAGTAGTAGTCGATATCCCAAATGACAACACTAAAACCACAGTCTGGTCTGACTTAACAGTCGCGACACTCCGTCCTGTTTTTGTAACCCACTGCGATGGCGGCGCCCCAGCGGCCAGCAAATCACGCTTCTGAGTACGGTATTTGCATGAGTGCAAATACTATCATTTACATTGATTTGCAACATAATTTTAACAGCAAGGAGCATATGAAGTGCCATAAAATCGACAATAACTGAAAAATGACAGCTCTATTGTCATTCTTTAGTTTCCTAAGGACCCTGAGAGGTATGAAATGGTACATTACAAGACAGTTTATTTATGATTATCTTGGAATGTACAGGTATTTACTGAAGAATGTTGTTTACATTTAATAACAAATTGCTCGTAAACAACAGAAGACCTGACTTTTTGCAGAAAGACGTCGTGTATCCAACAACACGTAGTTTTGTTCGCTACAACTCTAGCCAAATCAGTGAATGTCGGGTGTAAGAAACCTGTATGCAATATAATATCTACATCATTTAATGTAGCAAATAAACCCCATTACCCTTAGCTGAAGGGAAAACCGCAAGGGCGTAAAAAAAAACTGTTCCCCGACACAGAAGAAACCAGTTTCACAATTCTTGTTATATCTGACTCACAAACGGTAAGAATCTTCATGACACTAACCTTTGAAGCAAAAGTAGTTACATTTACAAAAACATTAGCGTATCAAAAAAGGTGAGTTCCTTGTTAAGCTTCTAATGCATGGAGTGGAAAGATATGACAATTATTTCCTTAATTAAATGTAAAAGTAATTAAAAGCATACATTAATCTTATGATACATGTGAATGACTGCTTTCTCACTGCTCTGTGAATGCTAGTGTAGCTCTGTCAAACGGTAACAACTTTCACACCAGGAGTGTCGCTATTGTATATATTAGACTGTGCCAGAAGAATGGTGGAAACTGCACTCTTGGTCTAGGGGTAGTGTCAATGAATAGTAATCAAAACGTCATATGTCCCGCGTCCCAAACCTGTCAGTGTTTAAATTTGGACTAATAATCAGCGCTGGCGGCCAAAGACTTCTGGCATAAGAAGTCACCCTAATTCTGCCAGTTGCCTTGTCAAAGAGGGCTGAGGAACGAACTGAGGTTCAGGGCACTCTCTTGTCCTTGGGGTGGGAAATTGACCCCTGAAGGCGAAAGAATCAGCAGTGATTAACGGCAGGAGGATGCAGAATGCAATGGAAAACACTGCATTAAAGACACAAACGTGTACAATGATAACAGGTACCCAAAGGACATGTGGCCTGTAATTGAAAAAGTGTTATGATGATCTCCCCATTGGCAAAAGGTTCCGGAATAGTCCCGCATGCGGATCTCCAGGAGGGGACTGCCAAGGGGGAGGTGATCATGCGAAAAAGTTTGAATAACCAACAAAAGGATAACTTTCTGCGAGTCAGGGCGTGGAATGTCAAAAAAGATCGAACGAGGTAGGGAAGCTAGAAAATCTGTAAAGGGAAATGCAAAGGCTCAGTCTAGATATAGTAGGGGTCAGTGAAGTGAAATGGAAAGAAAATGAGGACTTCTGATCAGATGAGTATAGGGTAATATCAACAGCAGCAGAAAATGGTATAACCGGAGAAGGATTCGTTGTGAATAGGAAGGCAGGACAGAGTGTTACTGTGAACAGTTCAGTGATAGAGTTGATCTTATCATAATCGACAGCAAACCAACACCGACAACGATAATTCAAGTATACATGCCAACGTCACAAGCTGAATATGAAGAGATAGAGAAAGTATATGAGAATATTGAAAGGGTAATACAGTATGTGAAGGGAAATAAAAATCTAATATTCGTGGGGGACAGGAATACAGATGCAGGGGAAGGATTAGAAGAATAGGTTTCGGGAGAATATGGGCTTGGGGCAAGGAATGAGAGAGGAGAAAGACTAATTGAGTTCTGTAATAAATTTCAGTTAGCCTAATAGCGAATACTGTGTTCAAGAATCACAAGAGGAAGAGGTATACTTGGAAAAGGGGGAGGGGGGGTGATACGGGAAGATTTCAGTCAGATTCCGAAAACAGATATTGGATTATAAGGTGTACACAGGAGCATGTATAGACTCAGATCACAATGTAGTAGTGATGAAGACTGGGGCAAAGTTTAAGAGATTAGTCAGGAAGAATCAACTCGCAAATAAGTGGGACACGGAAGTACTAAGGAATGACGAGATACGCCTTAAGTTCTCTAAAGCTATAGATACAGCAATAAGGAATAGCTCAGTAGGCTGTACAGGTGAAGAGGAATGGGCAGTGTTTAAATTTGGACTAATAATCAGCGCTGGCGGCCAAAGACTTCTGGCATAAGAAATCACCCTAATTATGCCAGTTGCCTTGTCAAAGAGGGCTGAGGAACGAACTGAGGTTCAGGGCATCACAGAAGTTGGAAAGGAAAACATAGGTACAAAGAACGTAAGTTCGAAGAAAACATGGGTAATAGAAGAAATACTTCAATGATCGATGAAAGAAGGAAGTACAAAAATGTTCCGGGAAACTCAGGAATACACAAGTACAAGTCGCTGAGGAATGAAATAAATAGGAAGTGCAGGGAAGCTAAGACGAAATGGCTGCAGGCAAAATGTGAAGACATCGGAAAAGAAATGATTGCTGGCAGGACTGACTCAGCAGACAGGAAAGTGAAATTAAAAGCAACGGTGGTAACATTAAGAGTTCAAAGGGAATTCCACTGTTAAATGTAGAGGAGAGAGTGGACAGGTGGACAGAGTACGTCGAAGGCCTCTACGAGGGGGAAGATTTGATGTGATAAAAGGAGAAACAGGAGTCGATTTAGAAGAGATAGTATTAGAACCAGAATTTAAGAGAGCTTTGGAGGACTGAAGATCAAATAAGGCTGAAGGGGTAGATAACATTCCATCAGAATCTCTAAAATCATTGTGGGAAGTGGCAACAAAATAACCATTGACGTTGGTGTGTAAAATGTGTGAGTCTGGCGACATACCATCTGACTTTCGAAAAAATATCATGCGCACAATTTCGAACACTGCAAGAGCTGACAAATGCGAGAATTATTGCACAATCAGCTTAACATCTCATGCATCCTCGTTACTTACACTAACAATATATAGAATAATGGAAAAAATTGACGATCTGTTGCATAAGGATCAATTTGGCATTTGGAAAGGTAAAGGCACCATACAGGCAATTCTGACGTAGCGGTTGATAATGGAAGAGCTACACCGTTAGTCCTAAGTAGGATATTATTCCCGCCCGTGACGTCGGATCTTCTTCTTGGCCCTTAAGGATGCAAAAGTCAACATCATGTGGAAGAGAGCAAGGACCAGCCTATTCAAAGTGGGAGGAAGTGTGTGGGGCTATCCGCTTCTGACTAGTTTGATGTGCCCGTCACTCCGCCGGGAACAATCAACTCCGACGGGAGTTGTATTAGCTCGACGATGAAATGACCACTTACAATGATTCCTTCTGCCCCAACTCTTACTGGCTGGTTTCTTCACACTTTTTTGGGTGCCGTTACGGAGTGACTGATAGCCCTACTGGTGCAGGAAGAAAGTCGTGAGACCTTTAGACCGCAAGTGATGTCTAAAGGGGTTAACATTTGTGAAAGTTATTCTTGCAATAAGGGTGGTATACAAGAATCCGGAATGTAGTTCCATTTTTTCTTTTTTTTTTTTGGTCATCAGTCTACTGACTGGTTTGATGCGGCCCGCCACGAATTCCTTTCCTGTGCTAACCTCTTCATCTCAGAGTAGCACTTGCAACATACGTCCTCAATTATTTGCTTGATGTATTCCAATCTGTCTTCCTCTACAGTTTTTGCCCTCTACAGCTCCCTCTAGTACCATGGAAGTCATTCCCTCATGTCTTAGCAGATGTCCTATCATCCTGTCCCTTCTCCTTATCAGTGTTTTCCACATATTCCTTTCCTCTCCGATTCTGCGTAGAACCTCCTCATTCCTTACCTTATCAGTCCACCTAATTTTCAACATTCGTCTATAGCACCACATCTCAAATGCTTCGATTCTCTTCTGTTCCGGTTTTCCCACAGTCCATGTTTCACTACCATACAATGCTGTACTCCAGACGTACATCCTCAGAAATTTCTTCCTCAAATTAAGGCCGGTATTTGATATTAGTAGACTTCTCTTGGCCAGAAATGCCTTTTTTGCCATAGCGAGTCTGCTTTTGATGTCCTCCTTGCTCCGTCCGTCATTGGTTATTTTACTGCCTAGGTAGCAGAATTTCTTAACTTCATTGACTTCGTGACCATCAAACCTGATGTTAAGTTTCTCGCTGTTCTCATTTCTACTACTTCTCATTACCTTCGTCTTTCTCCGATTTACTCTCAAACCATACTGTGTACTCATTAGACTGTTCATTCCGTTCAACAGATCATTTAATTCTTCTTCACTTTCACTCAGGATAGCAATGTCATCAGCGAATCGTATCATTGATATCCTTTCACCTTGTATTTTAATTCCACTCCTGAACCTTTCTTTTATTTCCATCATTGCTACCTCGATGTACAGATTGAAGAGTAGGGGCGAAAGGCAACAGCCTTGTCTTATACCCTTCTTAATACGAGCACTTCGTTCTTGGTTGTTGTACATATTGTATATGACCCGTCTCTCCCTATAGCTTACCCCTACTTTTTTCAGAATCTCGAACAGCTTGCACATTTTATATTGTCGAACGCTTTTTCCAGGTCGACAAATCCTATGAAAGTGTCTTGATTTTTCTTTAGCCTTGCTTCCATTATTAGCCGTAACCTCAGAATTGCCTCTCTCGTCCCTTTACTTTTCCTAAAGCCAAACTAATCGTCACCTAGCGCAGTCTCAATTTTCTTTTCCATTCTTCTGTATATTATTCTTGTAAGCAGCTTCGATGAATGACCTGTTAAGCTGATTGTGCGATAATTCTCGCACTTGTCAGTTCTTGCCGTCTTCGGAATTGTGTGGATGATGCTTTTCCGAAAGTCAGATGGTATATCGCCAGACTCATATATTCTACACACCAACGTGAATAGTCGTTTTGTTGCCACTTCCCCCAATGATTTTAGAAATTCTGATGGAATGTTATCTATGCCTTCTGCCTTATTTGACCGTAAGTCCTCCAAAGCTCTTTTAAATTCCGGTTCTAATACTGGATCCCCTATCTCTTCTAAATCGACTCCTGTTTCTTCTTCTATCACATCAGACAAATCTTCACCCTCATAGAGGCTTTCAGTGTATTCTTTCCACCTATCTGCTCCCTCCTCTGCATTTAACAGTGGAATTCCCGTTGCACTCTTAATGTTACCGCCGTTGCTTTTAATGTCACCAAAGGTTGTTTTGACTTTCCTGTATGCTGAGTCTGTCCTTCCGACAATCATATCTTTTTCGATGTCTTCACATTTTTCCTGCAGCCATTTCGTCTTAGCTTCCCTGCACTTCCTATTTATTTCGTTTGTACTTCCTCCTTTCATCAATCAACTGAAGTATTTCTTCTGTTACCCATGGTTTCTTCGCAGCTACCTTCTTTGTACCTATGTTTTCCTTCCCAACTTCTGTGATGGTCCTTTTTAGAGATGTCCATTCCTCTTCAACTGTAGTGCCTACTGCGCTATTCCTTATTGCTGTATCTATAGCGTTAGAGAACTTCAAACGTATCTCGTCATTCCTTAGTACTTCCGTATCCCACTTCTTTGCGTATTGATTCTTCCTGACTAATGTCTTGAACTTCAGCCTGCTCTTCATCACTACTATATTGTGATCTGAGTCTATATCTGCTCCTGGGTACGCCTTACAATCCAGTATCTGATTTCGGAATCTCTGTCTGACCATGGTGTAACCTAATTGAAATCTTCCCGTATCTCCCGGCCTTTTCCAAGTATACCTCCTCCTCTTGTGATTCTTGAACAGGGTATTCGATATTACTAGCTGAAACTTGTTACATAACCCAATTAGTCTTTCTCCTCTTTCATTCCTTGTCCCAAGCCCATATTCTCCTGTAAACTTTTCTTCTACTCCTTCCCCTACAACTGCATTCCAGTCGCCCATGAGTATTAGATTTTCGTCCCCCTTTACATACTGCATTACCCTTTCAATATCCTCATACACTTTCTCTATCTGTTCATCTTCAACTTGCGACGTCGGCATGTATACCTGAACTATCGTTGTCGGTGTTGGTCTGCTGTCGATTCCGATTAGAACAACCCGGTCACTGAACTGTTCACAGTAACACACCCTCTGCCCTAACTTCCTATTCATAACGAATCCTACACCTGTTATACCATTTTCTGCTGCTGTTGGTATTACCCGATACTCATCTGACCAGAAATCCTTGTCTTCCTTCCACTTCACTTCATTGACCCCTACTATATCTAGATTGAGCCTTTGCATTTCCCTTTTCAGATTTTCTACACTCCTGGAAATGGAAAAAAGAACACACTGACACCGGTGTGTCAGACCCACCATACTTGCTCCGGACACTGCGAGAGGGCTGTACAAGCAATGATCACACGCACGGCACAGCGGACACACCAGGAACCGCGGTGTTGGCCGTCGAATGGCGCTAGCTGCGCAGCATTTGTGCACCGCCGCCGTCAGTGTCAGCCAGTTTGCCGTGGCATACAGAGCTCCATCGCAGTCTTTAACACTGGTAGCATGCCGCGACAGCGTGGACGTGAACCGTATGTGCAGTTGACGGACTTTGAGCGAGGGCGTATAGTGGGCATGCGGGAGGCCGGGTGGACGTACCGCCGAATTGCTCAACACGTGGGGCGTGAGGTCTCCACAGTACATCGATGTTGTCGCCAGTGGTCGGCGGAAGGTGCACGTGCCCGTCGACCTGGGGCCGGACCGCAGCGACGCACGGATGCACGCCAAGACCGTAGGATCCTACGCAGTGCCGTAGGGGACCGCACCGCCACTTCCCAGCAAATTAGGGACACTGTTGCTCCTGGGGTATCGGCGAGGACCATTCGCAACCGTCTCCATGAAGCTGGGCTACGGTCCCGCACACCGTTAGGCCGTCTTCCGCTCACGCCCCAACATCGTGCAGCCCGCCTCCAGTGGTGTCGCGACAGGCGTGAATGGAGGGACGAATGGAGACGTATCGTCTTCAGCGATGAGAGTCGCTTCTGCCTTGGTGCCAATGATGGTCGTATGCGTGTTTGGCGCCGTGCAGGTGAGCGCCACAATCAGGACTGCATACGACCGAGACACACAGGGCCAACACCCGGCATCATGGTGTGGGGAGCGATCTCCTACACTGGCCGTACACCACTGGTGATCGTCGAGGGGACACTGAATAGTGCACGGTACATCCAAACCGTCATCGAACCCATCGTTCTACCATTCCTAGACCGGCAAGGGAACTTGCTGTTCTAACAGGACAATGCACGTCCGCATGTGTCCCGTGCCACCCAACGTGCTCTAGAAGGTGTAAGTCAACTACCCTGACCAGCAAGATCTCCGGATCTGTCCCCCATTGAGCATGTTTGGGACTGGATGAAGCGTCGTCTCACGCGGTCTGCACGTCCAGCACGAACGCTGGTCCAACTGAGGCGCCAGGTGGAAATGGCATGGCAAGCCGTTCCACAGGACTACATCCAGCATCTCTACGATCGTCTCCATGGGAGAATAGCAGCCTGCATTGCTGCGAAAGGTGGATATACACTGTACTAGTGCCGACATTGTGCATGCTCTGTTGCCTGTGTCTATGTGCCTGTGGTTCTGTCAGTGTGATCATGTGATGTATCTGACCACAGGAATGTGTCAATAAAGTTTCCCCTTCCTGGGACAATGAATTCACGGTGTTCTTATTTCAATTTCCAGGAGTGTAGTTTCCCTACCACGTTCAAGCTTCTGACATTCTACGCCCCGACTCGTAGTTCCATAGGTAGAGTCAATTAGCATGAAAGTGTTCTGTGTACGGCACCACTTCATATTGTAAATTAACTGAGTACCCGCCGTTCCCTGGGTATGTATTTATTTCAATTCTATACTTCTTCCAACATAAAGAATAAACGTGATGTAAACAAACACTAAGACGATGACTGGTCAGCAGCCGTAGCGGATTTAAACTGGTGTACATAAGCTCTTCGAAGTAGGTCATACTTATGTATTAGATATCTTATTATTATTTTACTATAAATGAAATTTTACGGTATTCTAGTGTATTAACAGCCACCAAATTTTTCTTAGCCATACTTTGATTATGTAGCTTGCATTGCAAAAATCGTGTACAAATGCAGGCTCTGTAGACGCTGTTTTTGTTCTCATTGTCGCTCTCTTAATACGTACCGTAAAAACAGTTGACGCTGCTTCCTGCCCCTTAGTGAAACACACACGTCGGACACTGTTAATATGTGACGAGAAACAGGTTGATCTTAATATTTGTTACAAGTTTACGGAGAAAATCGGCTTTGAACTTTTCCAATGAACTTTATTAACTAAAATTGAGAGCCATTTGTAAACGAGATACGTAGCTACAGTCTGCCGCCGGCAGTGCTGCGTAGCGGTCATGCACCAGAGCTGCGCCAGCCAGGCAGCTGTCGCGTGACGTGTTTACGTCGGCCGCTGTTAGTGCCGTCTTCCTTATATGGCGCACAGCTCTCGCAAAACGATTTTACGTTTCAAATTTTGTTCAGACTTCGCCCACCCTAAGGCAGTTGACCTCGACCGGTTTCTTCGTGACCGTATTAAAATATCACCACCAGATCCCATTGCTGTCCCCCTGCCCATCGTCAAAAGTACAATGTTCGTCACGAAGCTCAACGATGCTTTGTGCAACAGGATGCTCTACGAGGCCCAACGTGGACCACGGTTCTGTCATTCCAGTAGCAACGTAGGGCCCGTTACCGTCGATCACGCTGGTCTCAGAGTATGGACGATACAGGTATTCGACCTGCTGTTCGAACTACCCATGGACGCCGTCATTATGGCGCTCCGACCCTACTCCAACATCCTGGGACATGTCGCCGAACGATGGATATAATTCCGAACCTATCCCGTCTTAAACGGTGTCCGGCCCCTCTGCAGAGTCACGTGCCTTCAAACCTTCGTATCATAGGCCACTGGGCTATCATAGTGTACGACAGTCATCCCTGCACCTGTTCTGGTTGTGGGATGGAGGACCCTTCGTGGTCTGACTGCGTCCAACGAAGTTTCTGTTGTCAAAAGCGTCTGTGCCACCCACGCTGATTGCCCTGCCAGTATCTTACACAGCAGTCCTCGCCACATCTACAGCTTCGTCCAGGTCATTTCATGGCCTCTCCAATCGACATGTCCCACCATCCCACCATCCTTCAGACGATACAGTTGCTCCACCTGATGACATGACTGCCGCCCCGACTCCCATGATAGAGACCACAGAGATGGGTGCCTCTCCACAACACGTGCTTGAATCCGTCATTGTACTGACTGAGGCCTTTGAACCAGGTCAGCTCTCCTCCTTACCGTCATTCGACACCAGCTAACATGTGCACAAACAATGCTCACTGTATTGACCCAAACGTCATCACTAGTTACTCACAGGGCTTCATGACACTCTTACCCGAGCAATGGCAACACTGCACAACCAGCCGATGGTTCCACGCAGATTTCAGTGATGGCACTATCGATGACCGACACGTTATGCCGGATGGAGGGTGCCACAAACATAGTACTGACTGGTGGACTGGTTGAGATGACTCTCTCCCTGCCAATGTCTAATTATCACTCTCATTATGAAGACAGACCCTCGGAAACGGGTCATGAAGTGGCAATGTGGAAGACGAGACGCCTTCTCCACGGGACTGTTACACCCCCTCCCCCCCTCCCAACAAGGTTGCTCATTAATAGTTAATATCCGAATTGATGTACTGTGGCCATTGGGAAAAGCCATCTTTGCGGACCCCACCCTGCATTGCCTCTGGCAATGCTAGATATGCACCCATCTCTGCTAGCACAGACATGCTGGTTCACCACATTGAACATTCAACATGATCAGCACTGCTACAAAGCTGCAACTCCTGCGTGATATTCTCCAGGTCTCTGACGTCGACATCGCCCTTCTCCAGGAAATTTGTGTTGCCATGCTACCATCAGTTCAGGGCTATGACTTACACATCTGTAAGCGATCACTCAGGGGGCAAAGTAGTTTTTTGCATATGCTAAGGGATTCCGGTCACAGACAAAACACTCCTTCCATCTGGCAGGGGCATGGCTGTAACCGTCTTTGACACACGCATCGTCAATATGTACACTGTGTCTGGGTCCACAAATCATCAGCAGCGGTTCACATTCTTTACAATGTGGCCCATCGTTTTCCAGATGCCCTAATCGCTTTGATGTGGGTGGCAATTTCAACTATGTCCCCCACTTGAAAGACCAGCTGCCTGGTGAATCACCATGCCTGGCGCTGCATGCGTTGGTCGAGGACTTTTATCTTGTTGATGTTTGGGAGAAGATTCATGGTGACACTCCCTGTTGTACAGGGAGCGCACTCGACCAGTCTTATATCTCTGTCCACTTTGGAAACTAGGTCTTCTAAGCAGAAAAATGGCCTCTTGCGATTTTGGACTATTGTGCCATCGTCTGCACACTTGCACTACCAGCTCAGACAGTCTGGCCCAGTAAAGGGTTCTAGAAGCTTAACACTACCCTACTTGGTAATCTGCATTGCTGATAATGTATCGCACTGGATGGGAATCCTGCAAAAAGCATCTATCACAGAACATGTCTGCACTGCACTGGTGGTTCAAGTGCATACGACTTGCAATCACAGAGGTCTCCATGCAGTGTGGCAAGAAAGCAGCAGCACAGCATCAGAGCACCACGAACTTTCACTACACTGGCCTTCACGAGCTCGACGTACACTCCCATCAACTGATCAACTGATGTCCATAGGGAACGCCAACATACTACAGCCCATCTCCTCACTCTTCAACACGGTAAACTGTACAGTGTCATGGTACGTTTGTGATGGCATGACCTTCTCTATGGGAAATCGCCAGCCATGCTCCATGCTGCATCTGACCATCGTTGTGAACATCGATCTTCGTCTCTACGCTCGTCACCCCCGATGGGACTCACCACACAACACAGGTGGCGTCAGCCCCCCGATAGCTGAGTGGTCAGCGCGACAGAATGTCAATCGTAAAGGTCCCGGGTTCGATTCCCGGCTAGGTCGGAGATTTTTCTCCGCTCAGGGACTGGGTGTTGTGTTGTCCTAATCATCATCATTTCATCCCCATCTACGCGCAAGTGGCCGAAGTGGCGTCAACTCGAAAGACTTGCACCTGGCGAACAGTCTACTCGACAGGAGGCCCTAGTCACACGACATTTACATTTAACACAGGTGGCGGCGGTGTCTGTTTTTGCCAACCACTGCCGCCACTTTTACAGCGATGATCAAATGGTGATGCAAGTTCCTGACTGTCTACACCCCAATCCTTATCAGACCCCCGCCACTGCACAGTCAGAACCTTTGATGTCTGTGACCACTGCAGATGAAGTGGTGTACATGATTCATGAGGGCGAAGAACAATTTACCAAGACCAGACGTTCTCCAAGTAGAGTTGTAGCAGGTGTTCACAATCTTAATGCTCCCTCGCTGGATGGAGATGCTTCAAGAACCTGTTACTCTGTCCTTCATGATGCCACCTGAATTAGTCACTGGTATTCTATTGATGATGCCTAAGCCATGGGGAGGGACATATGTCTCCACGTAACACCCCTTACTGCATTGAATGCTGATTATAAAATCTATGAGCGCCTCTAAGCAGCACACATATGCACCATCTTACCTATGATACTTTCATCAGAACACATTGCATGTGATTGTGGGGTTACATTTCAGATGGTTTTGTGGGAATGTTGTGACGTCATCGTGATAACTGTGGTCTGTTGGTTCCAAGCAGTCTGGTCTCCATTGATTTCACAAGTGCCTTTAATTGCATTTGACACCCATTCCTTCTCACAGCTGTGACACATGCGGTTCCCACCATCTTTTTAGGTGCCATTCACAGGTTACTGCTTCCCACTGTCCCCATCATCCACGTCAATGGGGCACTTGTTGGACCAAGTGCTATGCGCTACTTGGTTTGTCAAGGATGACTCACATCCAGGCTATTGTATGCCGCTGAACTGGAACCCTCATCACTGGCCTTACAACTCGCCTGAAGGGTCTCACCTTACACAATCATATCTATCGCTGAGGGGGCTACACAGATGATCTCCTCCTTCTCACCCAATCCACACCAAAATTCAGTGACGCCATCCACTGGATCTAGAAGTGCGGACATATTTCCAGCAGCATCTTTAGCGTCTGCAAGTCGATGATGATGCATATCAAGTGTAGACTCGAGGTTGCAGTGCTGGGCCCAGCCCCCACTGGTTACTTAGGATCGACTTTATGGGCTCCACAAAATGGACCATGGCATTGGCTTACCACCAGTTTCTGCAGCCCATTTGGCACCATGTTCTCTGTATCCACTGTAACTTGAACCAACTACAATGTGTGTCCTTTGTCAAGATGTATGTCACTCCTAAACTGGTACATGTTTCCCAGATCCTTCCAAAGCCTTTACTCCTTAGTCGCCTGCTTCAGTCAGCTTTCGGATATTTCATGCCAGCAGAGGCCATTTTCACTGTCCGTTACAACAATCTAACACTGCAGTGTCTAAAAGGCAGCCGGCCGCTGTGGCCAAGCGGTTCTAGGCGCTTCAATCCGGAACCGCGCGACCGCTACGGTCGCAGGTTCGAATCCTGCCTCGGGCATAGATGTGTGTGAAGTCCTTAGGTTGGTTAGGTTTAAGTAGTTCTAAGTTCTAGGGGAATGATGACCTCAGATGTTAAGTGCCATAGTGCTCAGAGCCATTTGAACCATTTTCTAAAAGGCAACCTCTGACTCATCAATGTATAAACCCGATACTCCACACTCTTTGTGCTTATTATGCTGCAGCACTAGTGTGGTGCTGCCACCTTGACACGAAGTCTGTTGGATACCCTCTGACCAGCTTCTCTCCAACCACCAATCGATATAGCACACGTCTCCCCATTATTATATCATATCGTATCCTATTTTGTCGTACTCAGCTACGTTCAGAACGATGTCCTGAGCACCCACCCTCCTCATGGGAAGGACTTTCTTCCTTTGGTAACACTGTCCACCCCTCGCAACCCCATGGAAATATAGCACCCAGACGTTAACTTGTGGATTTTCGTTTCTACTATCAAATTTTTCTGCACTCTGGCATGTCTTTGTCAACGCTAAAATCCCAACCAATTGTCGTTTTTTATCGTGTAGGACTGGTTACTTCGCCACTTTTCTTTGACTGCCAACTCTTCGACACCGACGATCATTGTCTTATGTGCCCCCTGAAATGTGATGTTAGGCTCCTCATATAATGTGTCATGGACTGTTGCCTCTGCACCCCGCCAACGATGGTTACCCTAGAGTTCTTGCCTTTGTCCCAGACTTTTCACTACCCACTTGCGTAACACCACACTCTCGTCCAGGGCTTCCCAACGTGTGGTCCGCGGACCCCTAAGGGGTCCGTCGGCTCTTTCTAGGGGGGTCCGCGGCCACCTTTCACCAAATCTTGTAAAATAATGAATAAAATTATTGAATAAAAAAATGAACAAATTCAGCACTTTTTTTCGTGTGAGAAACATGTGTACTTTTACTTCAGGTCGTATTCCCAAGCAGCCTTTGCGGTTCCTAAGTGAGAACGCATACACAGTTTATTGCCGGAGAATGCGGCTTCTCTGATCGACTGTATCGCAACAATACGGGGTCGTTTGTGCGACGGCTCACGGCCTTAGATGCGCTGAAACCTTTTACGCATGAGCGGAGCGAGCTTTGTCGACCAATCACAGCGCTCGCTGGCACGTATGCGGCCCCAGGCATCATTAAATTTTAAACTTGCTTTGTCAGTGGACTACCTATTTCATAAGTCGATTTTTGACCTTCAGGTTGTTTTCATTCATCTGTAAACCAAAGCCTATTGATACTTCGAGGGGAGGGCGGGGGGGGGGGGGCATTGGGAACATGGCTTCCGCTCTGAAATTTAAAGTTACTGTGCTCTTGACTGACTAGGGGTACGCCATGGATTTTCGACTGAAGAAGGGGTCCGCCAGCTGAAAAGGTTGGGAATCCCTGCTCTAGTCTCTTTTCGAAGAAAGGCCTTAGAGTGCTTCTTTCACAATGGTCCACTTACGGTCCTTGACTTCTGATATTCGGTTGTGATCGAGCACAGTACACTCATCTGGTTGCTCCTTTACCAAAGAACGTTCGCAGGATATCTCCACAGCGTCGTTCTTGACCCCTCCCCACGGTTGGGGTGTGCCCTTTCTCCCTATCTCATGGCGCATCTGTAATCATCCTCCACAGTACACTTCACTGACATGTACAGGCCAACGAAGGGGTATAATAATTAGAAAAGGAAAAATCATTGTTTCATGGTTATTGGGATCCCCTATAACTCATACTATCGCCCTTAAGGGTTGGCTTAGTTATCTTAGTTTCGTTAGATGGTGGGGGGGGGGGGGGACGAGGGGTATCTTAGATGTAGTTACAATGGCAACGCCTGAAGAGGGATAAGTCTGTTTTTGAAACTTCCTGGCAGATTAAAACTGTGTGCCCGACCGAGACTCGAACTCGGGACCTTTGCCTTTCGCGGGCAAGTGCTCTACCATCTGAGCTACCGAAGCACGACTCACGCCCGGTACTCACAGCTTTAGTTCTGCCAGTACCTCGTCTCCTACCTTCCAAACTTTACAGAAGCTCCTTCGCAGGAGAGCTTCTGTAAAGTTTGGAAGGTAGGAGACGAGGTACTGGCAGAAGTAAAGCTGTGAGTACCGGGCGTGAGTCGTGCTTCGGTAGCTCAGATGGTAGAGCACTTGCCCGCGAAAGGCAAAGGTCCCGAGTTCGAGTCTCGGTCGGGCACACAGTTTTAATCTGCCAGGAAGTTTCATATCAGCGCACACTCCACTGCAGAGTGAAAATCTCATTCTGGAAGTCTGTTTTTGTTCGGTAGGGTCACAAGTGGCGGTGTCCCGTTTGGTCATTCTTGTTTTTCATCGTTGTGTTTGCTAGCTACACTTAACGCGACAATCTTTCTGAAAAGAAATCGGTAGCGTTGAAGAATGGCATTTCAGTATTATATGGATCGCTGGTTCGAGTCTCGCTTTGATCTTTTTTTTTTAGAAATTTTCCGTTCATTTTGAATATCTACAACATTTAAACACAAAACTCATAAAGTATGTGCTAATTAACACATATATAATCATATTTTTATGAAAAATGAACGTCTTCTAGTTTCTAATTACATTTCGCACTCAAATTCCACTTTCCATTGCAAATATAAATTCTTAACTATCGATATTTTATAAAAGACTTAATAAAGATTATTTACGTCAAAGCAATATTATATAATGTTTTTGGGATAAAAATGAAAAATCAAATACTCTTTATTTGGGCTGTGTACATTATTTTATACCACAGATGAGGTCTCACACAAGCCAGAGTGATAAACGTCGTAGAGACGTGGAAAACAATAGTTTTCAAGGCATCGATCACTCCGTACAAATATTGCATTTTTACACTTGCCGAAATACCACTGCAGTTTGAACCCAATAAAATTGCTCTGCAGTCAAGTTAAGGGGTTTTCCGCGTCAAATAACAAGACATTTAGGATGGCAGAGTTCTGGAATTAATGTACCAAGCTTTGACACACGTCACTGCCAAACGCTGGCGAAATGCAGAGCAGCGCGTCATAGAATAAGAGGAAAAAAAGAATGTGATTTTGGGTGGATTCGTAGACTCTGCTATTGATTGCCTCGTTACCAAAGTTGCAGATGACAGTTAAAGTATTAATATGTATTACTGAGAATAGGAAGTGGAAGGAGTTCAGAGATTACCAGACGACTGATTATAAGTAATACCTCCAGTGGCTTCAGTGTTTAACTATACGGCGAAATCCCTGCAAAACGCTTTTACGTCACACATAGTTCATACAGAAAAATTACCGTGTGTTTAAGAATTTTCATCGCTCTTGATTTTAATTACAGTACTATGTTAGCTAAGAACAAGAGCATATTATGTTTCCGTCTGGTCCCCTAAGAAGTATATGGCTGGAATTTTGCCGTATATTATTTCATTCAGTTCAAAAATTGTATGACATTAGAAGCTATATTGTTTCAGTGCTTGTCTATTCTTACGTCGTAACTGCAACCGCTTACGTCTCTGCAGGTCAGATAGGCCAGCTGGCTGGCCGGTGCTGTCCAAGTTAAATGCACTAGTACAGCTTTTGTTCCGTATTACCGCTGAGTTTGTGAGCGTAACGCACAGCATAAGCCGTTTCCTCATTACTTGACTGTAATGGGCATAACTTGGCTTCCGCTCCGCGTGAAACGAGATCCAATGAAATTCTAGTAAAAGCTCAGTGTAATGCTTACATCAGGTTTGTTCTTATGAGGAATGCATTATACTAGTCCATCTCTTCCTTCGCCCTGTGTTCCTCTCTCTGTCCATCTCCTTCTCCCCCTTGTTTCCGTCCAACTCCTCTAAACCCCACTCTCTCTCGATCTGCTTCTCCCTCATCTCTTTGTCCATCTCCTCCACCCCTGCTGTCTGTGTCGTACAATGACAAAATTTTGTACGTAGATTCGGTGGCATATGTGGATACCGTCTGCTAAATGTGGTGCGAATAGAGTTAGCACCAAAGAAGTAATAAATTTAAACGCTATGCGATATGGGACACTTTTACTGCACGAACAGCGAAAATGTACTAACAAGGGGAGGCCGCCAATTGTGAAATTCAGATTCGATTCATACTGCGCATAATAAAAGCTCATGGCCAGAGGTGTAATGTGGCAAAGCACCAAGATGCACTTGTCAGCCGTTGTCGAGAAAATCGACAGTTAAAAGAAACCGTTGTGGTGAAATTCTCTCTACGATTCTTAGTTTTCTACAGCGTCGTGGCACAGCGGTAAGCGCTCGGGTTTGTAATCCGAAGGTCGCCGTATCGAATCTCGCGCCATGCAAAATTTTTTATTATTTTTTGTTTCTTTTGTAATTCAAATATATATATATATATATATATATATATATATATATATATATATATATATATATATATATATATAATTCCCGGCAATCAGTTACAACAGTTATGCATATAATAAGTTGTTGAAAGTCGTTTGCCGTGGAAAAATAAAACATGAAATAAAACACAATATCACAAATAATATTGAAGTGGATACAATTTATTGAAAAGTTCGGTATACACTCGCACATAATTAACAATTAGTGACCAGAAGTAGCTGGAGTATCGCACGAACCAGAGTGATAGTTGTCACAGAAACATGGAAAGCAGAAAACAGCACGACATCCAGCACATCTGATAAACGATGCGTTTTTACAGGAACAATTGTTTTTTAAATTATCTGTTGAGAAACACACCTGATTGACATTCTGAAAAATTGTTCTATCGTTTGCTAGGTTTGATGCATACCACGCGTATCGTATCATATCGGCAAAAATCGGAGAAGACAATTGGTGGTGGACGATGGATTGGATTTATTTCAAGTATATGTGTGTGTGTGTATATATATACAAATAATACAAACAAGTTGCATGGTGCGAGATTCGATCCGGCGACCTTTGGATTACGAATCCGAGCGCTTACCGCTGCGCCACGACGCCATGGAAAATTGGTAAGCGTAGAGAGTATTTCACCGCAATGGTTTCTTTTAACTGTCGATTTTCTCGACAACGGCTGAGAAGTGCATCTTTTTGCTTTGCCACATTACACCTCTGGCCATGCGCTTTTATGATGCACAGTATGAATCGAATCTGAATTTCACAATTGGCGGCCTCCCCTTGTAAGTGATACACTTTTTTTCCTGTCAGCATTTTGTGGAAGCTGCACACAAAAAACTTCGCAAAAGTTTGAAATTATGTCTAAAGTTTGTTGCAAGTAACTAAGGGATTTCGTTCTCGAATACTGGATGAATAAAAACTGGCTCCTCGAGCCCAACCCCCTTTGACAAGTAGGTGGTTTTTATTCGCACAGCGATTCTTTCCAGACAGTAAGTGACACTTCTACCAAGTTTGGTTGTAATCGGTCCAGTGATTTCGGAGGTGCTGTGAAACACACACACACACACACACACACACACACACATTTTAGTAATATCTGTAGGTACCATAAAGTCTGTACGATGTCCAAAGGCCGACCGGAGTGGCCGTGCTTTTCTAGGCGCTACAGTCTGGAACCGCGTGACCGCTACGGTCGTAGGTTCGAATCCTGCCTCGGGCATGGATGTGTGTGATGTCCTTAGGTTAGTTAGATTTAAGTAGTTCTAAGTTCTAGGGGACTGATGACCACAGCAGTTAAGTCCCATAGTGCTCAGAACCATTTTTGATGTCCAAAGTATACTCAAGTTACAAGCAAAAACCCCATGAAAATTCATTCTTCTAGTGGTTTTGGAGAACAGCGTGTTCAAACACACAGAGAAGCAGACAAGAAAATTTTAGTAAAACTTTAAATTCCGATTTTTTCCGGAATTCGGTTTCGATGAGATAAAGCCTATACAGTGAAAACCACATAGAAATCCGTCTAATAGTTCCGGAGATAAACGTGTTCAAAAAATAGTTCCGTGTCCGACAGTAAGCCTTTAGAGATTAATCTTGGGAGCAATGCGTCCCCTGTTTCGTCTCATGCGCTGCGCCACGGTCGTGCGCAGTACATGTCGCGACTGTGAGCGAAACTTTGTCCGACGCCACGGATGCGCCGGCAACAACTGGGAGGAATGTGTCGCTTTGTCCAGTGTCCATTAAAGGGCTCCTCTTGGTCCTAAGCGACACGATGGTTATAAAACTGGTCTTAATTTGTACGGTGGTCACTGCACTATCAACAGTGGCTATTCTCCTGGTGCGACGACATAGGCTGCGAAGAACCCTGAATCATTGATACCAACGCCGATACACATCTTACGCCTAACGTGTTGGATGGCGTACACAGCCTGTTCAAGGTACATAATACGATATCGCTAAAATTCAGATGACTGCAATAATTCTACATCTATACCAATCCTCTGGAGACCAACTGACGATGTATGACGGAGGATAGCTCTGATACCACGATCATCCCCGCTTTCCTTGTTCAGTTCGTGAATAGTATCTGGGAAGAACAGTTGTCGGTAAGCCTCCGCATAACCTTTAATGTCTCTCATTTTTCAGTGGCTGTCATTTCGGGAGGCGTATGTGAGAGTATATCAATACGTCACGAGACTCTTCTTGAACGTACGCTCTCGGAATGGCAATATCAAATATGGTTCCTCCATGTTCCACAACGTCACTAGTGTAGCGTCTGCCATTGAATTTTGTTGAGAATCTCCGTAAAGATCTCGCGCTTATTGCACCCTGTGACGAAACATGCCGTTCCCTGCTGGATCTTTCGTATTTCTCCTACTAATCTAACCTAGTATGGAGAGTATTGCTCAAGAATAGGTCAAAGAAATGTTTTGGAAGCAACTACTTTCGTGGATGAATTACCCGTCTTTAAATTCCTACAGTGAATCACAGTGTGTCACCTTCGTTTCCTATTACCACTTTTATGTGTTCTTTCCACTTACGGTAGTTTCAGGCTGTTACTACTACGTATTTTACGGCTTTACGGAGGCCAACGATTTGTTGCCGCTCGGGTAACTGAATTGTTGTTCTTGAAGCTGTCCTGGCACTAATGTTATATTTACTCAGTTACTACAGTGTTTGCAACAACAGAGAACTGTCTCACAGAAGTGCCTGTGGGCTCATATTTTTCATTCTTTATATGTAATTCCAGCGCCATAATTTCACAACAAGGAATCTTAGCAGTAAAGGCGTTTATTTAACGCAGTCTTTACTGCTCTCTGTTAGTCCTCATTGCAAATCACAGTTATCCATGTGATTCTCTCAGAAATTTTCATTTACTTCTTTAAAGTCAGTACCGCCATTAGACTGTTTTTTATTTGCAGTGTTACATTTACACGATCATGATTTCGGCTTTATAGTGCCATTATCAAGTGTTTTAATGTTATACAGTGCCTAAGATGGCATACTGCCGTATTTAAAATACACTATTAGACACATTTTCTAAGGGTCAATATTTCTACTAAAGGCCTACTGCTTTGTTTTATCACTGAGTATACCATCTTGATATACTCAGTGATAAAACAAAGCAGTAGGCTTTATATTGACCCTCAGACAATGTGTGTAATAGTGTATTTTAAATACGACAGTATGCCATCTTAGGCACTGTATAACATTAAAACATTTGATAATGGCACTATAAAGCCGAAATCATGATCGTGGCCGCGCTGGATTAGCCGAGCGGTCTGGAGGCTGCAGTCATGGACTGTGTGGCTGGTCCCGGCGGAGGTTCGAGTCCTCCCTCGGGCATGAATGTGTGTGTTTGTTCTTAGGATAATTTAGGTTAAGTAGTGTGAAAGCTTACGGACTGATGACCTTAGCAGTTAAGTCCCATAAGATTTCACACACATTTGAACATTTTTTCATGATCGTGTAAATGTAACACTGCAAGTAAAAAACAGTCTAATGGCGGTACTGACTTTAAAGAAATATAGGATGACTGTGGCCCCACATTATGAAAAAAATTATTAAATTTCCATTTACAGTTCTCCATTCGCTTATTTGGTGGCTCAACGGTAAGAGAGTCGAGAAAAGTCTCATGTAGCAGATGTGGCGCGTAGAAGCTACACTGCGGAACAATAAAATGTTAGAGCATTGCAGTGGAAAGCTGTCGTAGAATGGCGCAGAACCGTGTTTTGCAGTTGAATCTTCCAGTGCGAGATGAGCTGATGGTTCTCGCCGCTCTGCTGATGAAGAACAACTGAGGACAGCAGGAGACCTACAGAGTCACCTGAGGTTCAAATGGCTCTGAGCACTATGGGACTTAACATCTGTGGTCATCAGTCCCCTAGAACTTAGAACTGCTTAAACCTAACTAACCTAAGGACATCACACACATCCATGCCCGAGGCAGGATTCGAACCTGCGACCGTAGCAGTCGCACGGTTCCGGACTGAGCGCCTAGAACCGCGAGACCACCGCGGCCGGCTCACCTGAGGTATTTATTTATTTATTATAGCTTACAATCTCGACATCCGCCACGTAGAATCTAATGCGGGTCGTATTTCCGCATAGCTATAGAAAATTTTAATTAAATGTGATTAGATGTCCAGTTCCTTAAACAATGGACTACGTTTGTTGATTATCTACCCTACCATCGCAACAGATGGCTCAATGAAGTTTTATTCTTCAGGAAGCCCCTATTGAAGAATTCTACATCTTCGCCTATGCTAACATTTCTTACTTTTATGCAGGTAACAGACAACATGCCAAATCTCTACAACCGGATTTTCAGGAAACCAGGAAACCCTACCACCCCCAAACAATCCCGAACCCACTGTGCGTTATCCCTGAGATGGAGCCACAGGTGAGCTGACGTCGTCGTCCTCAGTCTCTGTGGGTTCAGCCAATGGGACTCAACAGATACACCCCTTAACCCACCCCTTCTCCCTGTCCCCGCAGCTGGGAGACTTACAAATTTTAATTCATTCAGCTGGTTACGGCACAGCTGCCACGTTGTTGGCCACATATCCACTGCTTCTGGTTGTCCTCTTTGGAGGAGTTAATTGCGGCGTCACTGAATCGCCGGTGATATGTGCTGCACCCACAATATTCACTATCCTGTACAATCTGGTTTTCTCTTACAGTGCATTTATTTTCTGAACTTCTTCTAAGTTCTCTTCCGGATATCTTATTTGCTACTTTGTTCACCACATGTCGTTTGCCTTTTCTCTAACATTGTCATTTAGAGCTCCACTACCTGTCATCTGAGTACGCAGATCTTCGTAAGCAGGCACCCTCATCTGATGTGGTCTGTTATAACAATGGCGCTTACATGTAAACACATTTGCCGGACGTTTCTTAAACCTTACGCAAACATTTAGGATATAGTCCATGTCCTGTCAGGCAGTGAATCATGCCCCTGGATAGATTTAAATGGTTCGTAAGTAGCCTGTGACCTGTTGCGATATTGCCCAGTCTCTTCGCCACACATGCATTTTCCAGTAATTTCTCTTACTTTGCAAGATTCTCTCTGTGAAGCCAGGGAAGATAAATCCTTTACCTGACAGGAAAATCAGTTTGTCTCTTGCCTAGTATAATAACTCCATCGGTGTTGTCCCAAAGGCTCCTGCGAGACTCAGCATGTAGGTCTTAGGATTGACTCAAATCTGAGCTTGTGTTCCCAGACGCTGGCTTCATTTCCGCTAAGGCATCCCAGTGGTTAAGTCATCTGATGCGATGGTAGAATAGATAATCAACAAACTTAGTCCATTGTTTAAGGAAGTGGACATCTAATCACGGTTAATTAAAACTTTCTATAGCTATGCGGAAACACGATCCGCATTAGATTCTACGTGGCGGTTGTCGAGGTTGTAAATAAATACCTCAGGTGACGCTGTAGGTCTTCCGCTGTCGTCAGTTGTTCTTTATTAGCAGAGCGGCGAGAACCACCAGCTCGTCTCCAATTCGGAGATTCAACTTGTCTCCAAAACGTGGTTTTAGGCCATTGTACGACAGCTTTCCACTGCAATGCTCTAACATTTCATTGTTTCGCAGTGTAGCTCCTACGCGCCGCATCTGCTGCCTGAGACCTTTTTCGACTCTCTTACCGTTGATCCACCAAATACGACAGCAGTGAGTCAAACTGTTGGGATCTTGAAGTCAATGGTGCCCAGACTTCCTAGTATGTGCATAGCTTTGGCAGCTATCTGAAATATCTGATAGGTGTGTGTATGAAAGTTACGCATCTCGGCCAAGTGTATGATCAAAGACTTATATACCTGACTGCAGGAACGCTGAGCCTTACAATTCTCAGAATAGGATGCCACAAGTGGCGGAGACAGTGTATGAGGAACAGATATACGGTCAGTCACATTAACGTGGCCACCGTCTATGTTCGACCTCAAAGTGAAAAAACCACTCACAGACGGCAGGTGGCAGCACTAGCAGTGGACGGTATACAGGTTGTCCGTGGGATGTGCCAAACAACGCAGTCATTGAAACTTCCTGGCAGATTAAAACTGTGTGCCGGACCGAGACTCGAACTCGGGACCTTTGCCTTTCGCGGGCAGGTGCTCTACCGACTGAGCTACCCAAGCACGACTCACGCCCCGTCCTCACAGCCTTAATTCTGCCAGTACCTCGTCTCCTACCTTCCAAACTTCACAGAAGCTATCCTGCGAGCACTTGCCCGCGAAAGGCAAAGGT
This sequence comes from Schistocerca piceifrons, assembly GCF_021461385.2. Taxonomy (NCBI): domain Eukaryota; kingdom Metazoa; phylum Arthropoda; class Insecta; order Orthoptera; family Acrididae; genus Schistocerca; species Schistocerca piceifrons. The sequence goes on from NC_060138.1 coordinate 725,311,527, forward strand.
CCGGCACACAGTTTTAATCTGCCTGAAAGTTTCATATCAGCGCACACTCCGCTGTTGAGTGAAATTTCATTCTAGTACGCAGTCTTTGTTCTAATGCAGAAATGGAGTGATTTATCTGACATCCAAAAGGGCATGGTCATTGGCTTTCGGGCTAAGGGTGGAAGCATTTCCGAAAAGGCTAAGTTTGTAAACTGTTCGCGTGTGACGGTGGTTAAAACATACCGTGCATGGCAAATCAGTGCTATCCAAAACCGGAGCCGAGATAACTGTGGTGCACCAGGGGCCATAAGTGACAGGGGGATCGACGGACGTGGAGATGTGTATGAGCGAATAGACATACACCTTTTGAGAAACTGATTGCCCAGTTTAACCAAGGAGCTACCAACGGTGTCTCCTCAATGAGCCTTCAGTGAACGTTGCTACGTATGGGACTCCACAGCAGGCACCTGTTTGATGCACCCATGACTGCTGCCCATCAGCGGCGGAGGCTGATATTTGTGCGCCAGTACCGAAAGTGAATGTCGACTGATTAACGACAGATGGGGTTTCCAGATGAAGCACGCTTTACGCTCCATTGGACAGATGACCGTGTATGCGGTGAAACGTCTGAAAGTGAACACCCTGCAAAAAAAGGAGGGAGCGTTGTGGTCTGGCATTCCCTGAGTGGTCTCGTAGCTTAGGAATCCACAACGGATTAATATGAGTCTGTGCATCCCTACATGACGTTTTGTTTCCCCACGGCACGAAGGCATCTACGAGCAGGACAATGCAAAGTGTCGCACAGCATGCACGCACTGTGCGTGCTTGGTTCCAAGAGCACCACGATGAATTTACCGTACTTCCCTGGCCACATAACTCCCCGGACTTGAAACCCAATCGAGAATCTGTGGTAGCACCTCGATGGAGCTTGTAACACCCCAACGACCCCCTTAAAGTCAATTAAGACAGAATATATTAATATGAACTAGGGAAGAGTTATCTTGGCAAATACGACATATTTGCCGATAAGTTAACACCAAGAAGTTTTGATAACAACAACGTTATACATCACTGAGAGTTTTTGTTATGAAAAGAGGAGGAAGAAACCTCAGATTTAATTAATGGACAAATATCAAAGTGATAATTGCAATTAATATCTTGAAAGCTAAGTCCAAGGTGATGTTAGTCAGAGATAACTTTTATGTGGAAGAGACTTGTAAGCGCAACGAAGAAATTCAATGCGCCTACAATACTCTTTCAGAGAAGAAGTCGCTTGCTGGCTCTCGTCCTGTAAAGACGTGCGAGAACAATTCTTGTCTTAGTTATTGAGAGTACGGAACGCGACGAGATTGTTTTGCGTTTCAGAAGTGTTTCTTGCGTGACGTGATTCACGAACTTGGGGAAATGATTTTCTAAGCAGAGACAGGAACTGATAGACGCGTTTACCGTGCATAACGGGTTAATTGAACTTTATTGAAGAAACTAGTGAATATTGGACTTGACTTTCAAATAGTTGGAACTAAAAGAAGAGTGGATAGTATATCAAACGACTACATTCAATTAGTCTCGAGTAGGACACAATTACACGACTTCACGAAGATAATACAATTACGCTGAAGAGTTAAGTTGTTGTAATTGTCAAGAAACTTAATTTTAATAGAAGTGACTTTACCAACCAACTGTGTGTGCGTGTGGTGCGAAAGTTATAAAGTATTTAGTGGCCAAGGAACAATAAACTGTTCGTTCCAAGTGAAATATCAAAGGTGGACTACATTATAAAGTGATTTAATGAATGATTGTTAACCAACGACTGTTCAGTAGGGACAATTTAATCTGAATATCAAAATACCTACTTCATTAATTGAAAAGAAAACTTTTGAATATATATACATTTTTTTAACATTACGGCGTAGTTTCACTCAGACGTGATCAAAGAGTATCTGTGGATCTCGCTTCACACAGGTTCAACAACTCCATAGCAACGATTCAACAACGTACGAGAAGACATAATTACAATGTTTCCTCGCAATTGGTGGTGTGTACGATGCGGATGAGAAAAGGTTTAACAACTACTGCATATCCGGGCAATTAATCATTCAATCTTAAATCAGAAGACGCATCCATCGTACGAGTTCGCATTTCTGTCTCCCGTTCGCCAACGGGGACCTACGTCATCGCGCATCGTGTCTCAACTCCACTGCGAGAGCTGTGGCAGTAGCAGCTCTATGGCGTCGGCAATATCAGCAGCACGCGGTTGGAGTGCGGGGACGCCACAAGCTGCTCGCGCCATGCATCAACAACCGAGAAACCTAGTGCAGCTGGCCATGGGACTGGAATCTGTATGGCTTCGCATCCTTGTCGGTAACTTCCAGAACCTCTCTTCCTGCACGTCTCGTCCTGCAGAAAGTGGTCATTCAGAAAATTTCTCCACTTACAGATCCCTGTGGAGAACCCTCAGTGATCCGCTTGACTGCTTTGCTGGGTGTTGCGCCCCACGCCGGAGTACCCGCGGGCGTTCAGCTGCAGCTGGCAGCTGGCGGCACGCGGATGCCCTGCCGCGCCGTGTGTGGGTCACTGGTACAGCAGCGGCGTCGACAGTCAATGCCCTCTCCGCCGCCGCTCAACAGCTGCGCCCCCGTAATTGAACCAGCCCCAAATGCTACCCTGCCGCGTATTATTTACTCGCCGGCCGGTTCCGCCGGCCTACGAGTAAAGAAGGCGCGCAGGTGGATCCCCGTCGACTCATGCCACAACAAACAGCTACACAGAAATGAAAAGAAACGTATCACATAGTCCTCGGCTAGAGACGTTCTTTATCCGTTGGTGTAATGTGACGCGAGATACACATTGTATCTACTTGCCGTGAATTACTAAAGTGTTTGCTCTCACTTAGCTAATGTCGTGAAAATCACAATGGAAGCAGCAGCGAGCTGTAATAAAAAAATAATAATAACAATAAAAAATACGAACAACTAAATAAATGCTTGACGAGATTTCCATCCAAACTGGGCTCTTATCTTTGCAACAAAGGAATACCCACTGCTTCCTAGACATGATCTTTGCAGATGACAAAGTCGGTGCTTTAGTCCCATCTTGTCTCAGTATTGTGTGTGTTTTTCACTAGTCCAGAGCTGTACCTAGGTGATCCTGCGCCCTTGGCACTCTGCACTCCCTCCCTCTGGCCATAAAACAACATGATGCATTTTTTCTACCTAGTCTTAGCTATGTTTGTAATTGAAAAATATTATACAATTGACCTATATTGTCGTGTTACACACAAGAAGTTAAATATATCATTGTAATAAATAAAACTTTCTAAAAAACTAAAGTAAAAAGGTGTTGTATTGTTTATGGTGCCGCTGTACATACTTTTTAGGATAATGTATAATGAAGAACTGATATAATAGTCATATTAGGCGATTTAATCGCATAACTTGGCGGAAAAAAGTGTAACAAAAACCATTAGCATTTTTCCAGAACATAAATTCACCAACAGAAATGGGTCAGGTTCATTGTAACAACAAAAGAACATAGTCTCTTATTTCTAAAAGGGAACAACTCAAGGTTGATAAATTATTCAGTAGAAATAAAAAACATACCACATTTGTTTAACAATTTAATGGCGTATTTCTTTCTGCTGTGTGAAGCAATTCATTTTATGAATCGTTTCATGGAAATATTACCTTGTTTAAAAAATGTTTTTATCACCTGGAGTTTTCCTCTTACAGCAGTAAATGAGGGAGCAAATATGTTTTGATGAACTTTTTTAAATTACATCAAAGTAAGAACTTATAACTAATGAATGACACTCTTCCGAGAGCAGTAAATGTAAGATAAAGTAAATATATCTGTCCTGAACGTACTGTTAACAGAAAAATACCTTATTACAGTAAATAATCACGTTATAAAGTACATTTAAAGGACAACCAAATAATTTACTGTTTCTCAATGCTTTTGAAACTAAACCACCGAATATGTTAGCGTTAACTTTGTACCTCTAAAATGTTCAGAAAACGTCTCTAATTTAACACAGAACATGTTAAGAAAGATGATTGGCTACTTGTTAACAAAACTAGCTTCTGTCCATACAAAAATGAATGCAAAATATTTAAAAAATGATTGGTTCTAGTTGCTTTTCTGTCAATTTCATCCGCTCCTCTGGTAGGCCACGTCTTCAGTTAATTATAAAAGACTTGAAATTGCGGATCCATACTACTCTGCAGTGATTTTCCAAGAATAACTTTCCTATTCTTGTCTGTGAGAACTGTAATAATTACAATTAAAAATACTTTGTCTCACATCTTGTTTTGGTCGTAGTGCCTCACCACCCCAGAAAGTTTCATCAAATGGGGAAACAAAACACGAAATCTAATGTAAAACGTGAACTAACCGTCTGAAGATGAACCTATCGGTTCGAAACCGGTAACGGCGCTGTTTAAATAAATAAAGAGCATTGTAAAAAGTGGTTGGTTACTGTAATCTTCTGTGTAAGATTCAACCTGTATTTTGTACATGCCACGGGCTCAAAATGTCATTTTTTTACAAAATATCATTTCTTGACTTTCCCTGACGTAAAAAAAGTATGGACGCAGAGTCCTCTGGCATAGGATTTAGCGATTGCTTGCCCTTTCTTTTCTGAAATGTACTCATTGCATAGAAACCAATAGGGAGCAAATAATACTTTGTTCTGTTTTCTGTTGCGTCTTTCCATAGTTTCGACTGATATGATGACCTTTTTGCATAAAGGGATCCACCATGATTTAAAATCCCCTATTTCGCTTCTTTTTGTTACATGAACTTTAAAGAGACCAAGGCGGTCGAATCAGTGGTAAGTGACAAATACTGATCTGCAGTAAGCACTCGATCGCACATCCGCAACTTTCTTTCCGTGACACCAAAGTCACAGTCAGATGGTAAATAAGAGTGCTCTCTAATGGGGAACGGGCGCTAGACTTTGTCAGATCTGTCTGTTAAGATAAATAACATTCCTGTTACCGTTTGGTGACGATTTTGGGAGCCACATGCATTACCAAACAAGTGGAGTTCTCTTATGTTTTTGGCGACAGAGTTCTCCGTGTAATGGTATAGAAATGTGCACACTTCATAAGGAACTTTCGTACCTTCGCCCTCATGATAACAATATACCTTCATCTGTTTTATGTGGTGTATCTCAAAATTAAAAACCCGCAACTGCCTGAGATAAATAATTACTTTCACTCCCAGACGTAGAAGCTGGAGGTTCTGCATGTAATCAAATGGCAGAGCCAAACAGTCATCATTGCCTTTTCAAATTTTGGATACGTTTTTCATTGCAGCGTAAAAATTACAATCCCGTCATTTACGGGAGAACATTCCTTGTAACACACCGGTGAAAGTCTTTGTAGTACACAAAAAACAACAGTATAGCATGCTAAAGAGTGACGCAATTTACCCTTCTTTTATTGTGTTTTCATCATTATTTGAAACTGAAGACTCTGAGCTGCTCATCTTAATATTGCTGTGGAATAATTAATCAAAGTCAACATCGAAAATCATCGACTGGCTCAGCACTATTCCAGACCTGCCGTATGTTTATTCCTCAAATAAACGACTCCTGGAGCTGTCCCCTATTAGAACAAAATTTAGATTTCAATCAGATCTCTACAAGTGCCAAGATAATGAAGGCATCCCATTTTCACTCCAGACGATGCATCTATGTGCCAATAAACCAAAATCAAGTAAATCTGCATATTTCATTTTCTCAGAAATTATCTGCATTTAGTAATTAGCGAATCAATTTGAAAATCTTGTCGTTCTCCCTGAAGAAACATTTTCGAAAGCAAAAGACCTGGAGTCAACTTATACGATTGCTTGATGAGTATCAGATCCATCAATTTGCTACCACACACCGTTCACAGAAAGAAGTTAACGATATGCAAATCCATAGATATGCAAACGTCGATTCAGATCACTATCTGTCTGCATCAAAAGAGCACACTGCAAGAGTACGCATCTACAGAAAATTTACACAAAAAGGATCCAAGGAACTAACATAAAAGTTATGGTAACAGTTCCAAACCAAGATTATACAGAAAGCTAGGAAGGTAATACACATAAGAAAAACACGAAACAACCTTGGTGGGGCTAAGCATTTGAGGACACTTTGGAAGAACTAAAGATAGCCTTCCAGAAATATGACAGTAAAAATCACCTTAGGCTAAACAACAATTTTTTGAGAACTCGGAAGCACTTGCCCGCGAAAGGCAAAGGTCCCGAGTTCGATTCTCGGTCGGGCACACAGTTTTAATCCGCCAGGAAGTTTCATATCAGCGCACACTCCGCTGCAGAGTGAAAATCTCATTCTGGAAACTGTCAGCTACCTAGACGATGGCAATTTCGAAGTCTATCATCAGAGATGCAAGTTTCCGTCCAGACACTTTAGTTTTACGAGGTGCATTCAAGTTCTAAGGCCTCCGATTTTTTTTCTCCGGACTGGAAAGAGATAGAAACATGCGCATTGTTTTAAAATGAGGCCGCGTTCATTGTCAATACGTCCCAGAGATGGCAGCACCGTATAGCAGATGGAATTTTACCGCCATCGGCGAGAATGAGAACTGTTTTAAATACTTAAAATGGCGACGTTTTTCTTACTTGAACAGCGTGCAATCATTCGTTTTCTGAATTTGCGTGGTGTGAAACCAATTGAAATTCATCAACAGTTGTAGAAGACATGTGGTGATGGAGTTATGGATGTGTCGAAAGTGCGTTTGTGGGTGCGACAGTTTAATGAAGACAGAACATCGTGTGACAACAAACCGAAACAACCTCGGGCTCGCACAAGCCGGTCTGACGACATGATCGAGAAAGTGCAGAGAATTGTTTTGGGGGATCGCCGAATGACTGTTGAACAGATCGCCTCCAGAGTGGCATTTCTGTGGGTTCTGTGCACACAATCCTGCATGACGACCTGAAAATGCGAAAAGTGTCATCCAGGTGGGTGCCACGAATGCTGACGGACGACCACATGGCTGCCCGTGTGGCATGTTGCCAAGCAATGTTGACGCGCAATGACAGCATGAATGGGACTTTCTTTTCGTCGGTTGTGACAATGGATGAGACGTGGATGCCATTTTTCAATCCAGAAACAAAGCGCCAGTCAGCTCAATGGAAGCACACAGATTTACCGCCACCAAAAAAATTTCGGGTAACCGCCAGTGCTGAAAAAATGATGGTGTCCATGTTCTGGGACAGCGAGGGCGTAATCCTTACCCATTGCGTTCCAAAGGGCACTACGGTAACAGGTGCATCCTACGAAAATGTTTTGAAGAACAAATTCCTTCCTGCACTGCAACAAAAACGTCCAGGAAGGGCTGCGCGTGTGCTGTTTCACCAAGACGACACACCCGCACATCGAGCTAACGTTACGCAACAGTTTCTTCGTGATAACAACTTTGAAGTGATTCTTCATGCTCCCTACTCACCTGACCTGGCTCCTAGTGACTTTTGCTTTTTCCAACAAATGAAAGACACTCTCCATGGCCGCACATTCACCAGCCATGATGCTATTGCCTCAGCCATTTTCCAGTGGCCAAAACAGACTCCTAAAGAAGCCTTCGCCGCTGCCATGGAATCATGGCGTCAGCGTTGTGAAAAATGTGTACGTCTGCAGGGCGATTACGTCGAGAAGTAACGCCAGTTTCATCGGTTTCGGGTGAGTAGTTACTTAGAAAAAAAATCGGAGGCCTTAGAACTTGAATGCACCTCGTAATAGCTTAAAAAACGTTCATATGTTTCTCACTCTTTTATTTGGCAGCAAAGCGTAAAGAACTGGAATGGTTTCTGTTTCCACCCAAGAAGTATTATGCTCCAGGCACAGTATACACAATTGTTCAAGCTGCTTGCTGGAACTGTTGAACGTTCCCATGCACAAAGAATGCTCCGCAGTTTGACAAACACGCTTTTCCCTTTATGCCGGCAAACACTAGTATTCTGTCCTTCGGTCCTTTGTTATCATCTGCTACGATTACTCATCAACAAATTGTATTCTTGAAGGATATACCTCCAGAAGAGGTGGGATCTTGTGTAGTTGCCATACGTTTGCGCCTAATGCAATTTAGCGATTGTTTCACTCTTCTGTGTGATGGTAACAACGTTACTAAGCCGTAGATTCGATTTAAGAGCTGCCCTACTTCTTCAACGTAAGCTGACGAATCTGTAGCGTCTGTTTTCTCTGCCCGCTTCTTTGTGATCACAAAATGTTTTCTTACTTCGTTTCCTGCTTTATCTGGAGTATAAACATAACTACCTTCCCCTAATTTTTTTTGTGGATAATCTTCCTTTGCATTTATTGTTTTTAAAATTTACACAATTCCAGTAAGTCACTTCTTATTTGTAAATAGTCTTCACGGCTGTGCCGCCGGATGACGTGGAAATCCCACAATATTTCCTCGGATCAACTGTCCGACATCATCAGGTGGTTGAACCCCGCTGGTGGCTAGGTACGACTGTCATCCGGCGGCACACCCGTGAGGACTATTTACAACATATCCGCCGGGAAAGCCTGAAGAGTCACACTTCTTATTTGTTTGTGTAGCCCACCATATATCGATGTCCTTTGTAAATCAGTAAAGGTTCCCATTTGGTGATCTCGGTGTACTCCATTATCTCAGCAGTAAAACACGGAACACTACTTTTTAGACAGAGATCATACGCAGTATTGAATTCTGGGGGAAAGCCACACACACAACGAACTGTTGCTGGGACAGGGACTTCGTGCAGGAAATGAGCTTGGGATATGTTCCCTCTGGTACAGGCTTGACAATGACTTCCAGCTGTGGGTAACAGTAAATTGTATACACCAGATCCTTTGACGATATTTAGGATACCCATCAAAAGGCTCTTCGATCTAACGTGAGGAAATGAAGCTGTTATGGGTGCTTAAACTGCGGTTTTGTGGCAATGATTTGAACACACTGTTGAACTCTCCTACTCATTATTAAGGAGCATTTAATGACAATAGCCTAATTCCGTCCAAGCTTACCTTTTCCAACATCTTTTTTATAAATAATTAATGTTATGAGGCAACAGAAGTTGGTGACTGTTGACATACTCATTATTTTACGCATAATTATCCGACTACTGCATATCTGTCCTCTTCCTTCTGCAGTGAAGAAGTAGTGATGTTTCAGTTTCCATTCACTGTTATGAATTTAAATTATCACTGTTTCTCTGTGTTGCAATTCGCCTAATAACGCGAATGTTCAGTAGCAACGGAAATGAGACGTTGACAAAAGAATTTTGTGAATGAGTTTGAGTTTAGATGTTTACGACTTGCTTCACATTATCCTTTACTACGATCTTACTCCATCTCATCTCTGCTTATACAATCGATATTATTTGAAAGAAGTGTGCACTAATACAAGATACCAGTAGCTATGATGCAAGCCTATTTTATTAATTAACGCAAGGCAATGTTCTAAATTGGTCTTTCTATTGAGCTTCATTGATTTGGAAATTCACAATTGTCGATCACAGCTATTAACAAACACTATTTAGGATCATTTTTAAGTGCATGAGTTGGCAAGAAAAGAGTGTTTTATGTTTGAAGTGAAATAGACGAAAGTTTTGCTGCTTTGTAGGACTAACATACTGCCCTATTATTTGTTAAAAAGTTTAATTTTTTTTGAGTTCCACATTTCGGTCTGTCTGTCTGTCTGTCTGTCTCTCTCTCTCGCTCTCTCTCTCTCTCTCTCTCTCTCTCTCTCCCTCCCTCTCTCTCTCTCTCTTTCTCTGGTGTGTGTGTGTGTGAGAGAGAGAGAGAGAGAGAGAGAGAGAGTGAGTGTTGTGTGTGTGTGTGTGTGTGTGTGTGTGTGTGTGTGTGTGTGTGCGTGTGTGTGTATTTGTGTATGCGTATATGTATGTGTGTGCGTCTGAGTGTGTGTAGATGTGTATGTGTATGTTTTTGATGTCTGATTCTCGATGTAGAACTTTTGGAATGACGATAGCCAGAAATGTAGTCATCAGCGTGCCACATATAAACAATTTTGTGTCGTTTATTGGATGTTTTGGTGGAGACAGATAATGATATAATTCGAGAAATTGGGTATCAATTTGCATTGTATCAAATTATCTTGGAATTAAATCTTTTTAATAATAATATTTAGCCCTATGTAATATAATTTGGAATGTATCACCTAAATGCAACAAGATATTAATATCATCGGAAGTGTACCCTGGACACATTTTTCAAACATAAGTTTAGTTTTATTCAAAAACACTAAGGTGCAGTTGATATTTTATCTTATAAAAAATCTGTGTGACAGCTAATACATAAGGTACAATCATGTACAAATGAAACTCTCACTATATAGCTGACAGTTTAGCCTATGAAAAGTGCTCTAGATGTTACTTACTGGTAGTATCTGCTAGATACACTTTCAAAGGACACAGACCTATTTGAAATTAGTATTTAGTAAGCCATCTATAGTTACAAACAAGTGAGGCCACATAAAATTTCAGTTGCAGATATAGAAATTACTGTAAGCCACATAGAGTGAACAGTAAAATACTTGGTTTGTTTAAGAATTACAACTTTGCTACCATAAATCACAACGGACAGTAAATAAGTGTAAGTAACTCAGGAGCTATAGCTTTTTTAGTAGTGACACTGACATTTTTATCTAAATCCCTAAGCGTAATAAATATAGTTTAAATACTACAATAATCACCACAGAAACGAATTTAGTCTTTACTATGAACATAACCACAGTACTTCCGATATTAATGTCTTTATTCACCATAAATGGTTGTTAATTTAGCGTTTGGCGATACTAACTGACATAGGCATATCATGCACCGACCAGTAGGCATCCAGACTAATGTAACAGCCTACACAATGGGGGACATTGTGAATTGTCAGACTATATCGATCAGTATATTCTCCCTGAGCTGTTAAATTAAATAATAAATTAGGCGCAACGATTTCTGAGTTGTCAACATTTATGTCAAATTCCAAAGTTGAAGAAAAGGGTTTTGAAGTGAATGAAAAGGAAGTGCAAAACTGTGGAGCCATACTTGAGCTTGGAGTGTCGAGGCAGTTACAGAGGCATCTGCACGGCCTGGAGTCTGCCCAGGTTGTCCATTTTGTTTGGATTTCCAGCAACCCTGACTTTGGTGACACAATATTTAACCTTGGCATGAGGAGACGGGATTCTCACGATATTAGCAACTTATGCACAGTGCAGGGATACCACCCTTGATGGCAATTTCAGACATCATCCTATTTTGGTGAAACTAAGTTTATATTTTGAGGATTTCAATGTTATTCAATGAACGTGAACAAAACACTGTAGGATAGGAAGAAAATGAAACTACATTTCATTGGCAAATATAGATCTCAAATTGGATCTGGGAAAGTGTTCATTCGAGAACGCAACCTTGGGTCAGGACTTTTTAATTTACTAAAGCAGAAGTACTGAAACCTTCAAAAGTGGTCAAGGTGGTAAGTGATATCATATACAGATTTGTATTCAATGGACAATCCAAATGTGAACTGTTGTTTGGGCTAAATAGTAGTACTACATTTATTTTAACTGCAGGACATATGTGGTGTGTACCACAGAACCTATGTGATTGGTCATTTCATGATAGGGTTCTTAAGGAGTTTCGTTGTTTACTCCTGATGAGAGAGCAAACTGATAACTCTTGTGGTAAGCAAGATTTTGATCACAGAACAATGACTGAAGATTTATTACACAGAGATGATCCAACGCCAACTAGTATTAACATCAGTCCTATTGCAGCGGTATAAATAACTAAATAAATAGGAACAGCAGTTTGGAAATATCTATGGTGAATCATGAGTATTTTGATGCATTTCCAAGAGAAGGAGGAATGATGTTAATACTGGTGTCTGGTGTCAAATGTTTGGAGCAATAGGAAAATTGTCCAAAGCTATCAATTGAAAGGTGTTGCAACCCTTGGAGATTATTAACAGCTATGTGGGATACTTATTCTTAATTATTTCACATCCTTGTCTTGAAATGGTTGTGGGTGCTGACTTTCTAAACCGTTTCTCCTGTAAACTTGATTTTTTCGGATTTCAGTTGACATTCCACATACGTGAAAAGCATCTATTAATACATTTTGTAAAACGAAAAGATCAGTGTTCGGGTACTTCAGAAACTCGACGGAAGACGGAAGGCAAGAGATGACAGTAATTAAGATCCACGGGTTTATGGTAGTAAGAGAAGTAGGTATAGTGAAAATAAGCAATCGTCTGGCTGACCAAAAAAAAAAGGCTAAAACAGCTGAAAGAATTCACGTAATGAATATTTTGACGCAAAAACGAACTTGAAAGACAGTGTTTTTGGAGGCCAGTGATGTACTGACTCCCCAGGAGTAGTTAATAACTTGGAGTGTAGCTTGACAATAAACCCACACGAAAAGGTAGTGGCAACGATGTATCTGGCACCTTTTTTCCGTAGAGACACAGTAAAAAATGAAATAAATTGGATGTTCGATTGGACAATTATGAGACTGCTAGGAACGAATAAATCAACACTTTGGTTGGCGTTGTGGAAAAGGACAGTAGTGCACATTTAGTGCTAGATGCCTGCAAACTAAACAAAATTGTGGAAAATGATGGACTGGTTTCGTTTCACAAACTTCTGTAGAGGTTTCATGGGGCAAAATTCTTGTCGTCACTGGATATCACTTGTGGTTGTTGGAACCAATGATTATACCCTGAGTTGCAGAAGGGAACAGCATACTTGAATGGCAGGTTATGTTACCAGTTGTGTGTACTACTGTACTGCTTGCCTCTTTGAGCAGACACTTGTGCGATAAACTTTCGTGAAACTGAAATTTATTTACTACGAAAAACTACGTTACGAGTTTTTTTTTTTTTCATCAGTCTACTGACTGGTTTGATGCGGCCCGCCACGAATTCCTTTCCTGTGCTAACCTCTTCATCTCAGAGTAGCACTTGCGACGTACGTCCTCAATTATTTGCTTGACGTATTACAATCTCGGTCTTCCTCTACAGTTTTTGCCCTCTACAGCTCCCTCTAGTACCATGGAATCATTCCCTCTTGTCTTAGCAGATGTCGTATCATCCTGTCCCTTCTCCTTATCAGTGTTTTCCACATATTCCTTTCCTCTCCGATTCTGCGTAGAACCTCCTCATTCCTTACCTTATCAGTCCACCTAATTTTCAACATTCGTCTATAGCACCACATCTCAAATGCTTCGATTCTCTTCTGTTCCGGTTTTCCCACAGTCGGCCGGCCGCGGTGGTCTCGCGGTTAAGGCGCTCAGTCCGGAACCGCGCGACTGCTACGGTCGCAGGTTCGAATCCTGCCTCGGGCAATGGATGTGTGTGATGTCCTTAGGTTAGTTAGGTTTAAGTAGTTCTAAGTTCTAGGGGACTGATGACCACAGAAGTTAAGTCCCATAGTGCTCAGACCAATTTTTTTTCCCCACAGTCCATGTTTCACTACCATACAATGCTGTACTCCAGACGTACATCCTCAGAAATTTCTTCCTCAAATGAAGGCCGGTATTTGATATTAGTAGACTTCTCTTGGCCAGAAATGCCTTTTTTGCCATAGCGAGTCTGCTTTTGATGTCCTCCTTGCTCCGTCCGTCATTGGTTATTTTACTACCTAGGTAGCAGAATTCCTTAACTACATTGACTTCGTGACCATCAATCCTGATGTTAAGTTTCTCGCTGTTCTCATTTCTACTACTTCTCATTACCTTCGTCTTTCTCCGATTTACTCTCAAACCATACTGTGTACTCATTAGACTGTTCATTCCGTTTAGCAGATCATTTAATTCTTCTTCACTTTCACTCAGGATAGCAATGTCATCAGCGAATCGTATCACTGATATCCTTTCACCTTGTGTTTTAATTCCACTCCTGAACCTTTCTTTTATTTCCATCATTGCTTCCTCGATGTACAGATTGAAGAGTAGGGGCGAAAGGCTACAGCCTTGTCTTACACCCTTCTTAATACGAGCACTTGGTTCTTGATCGTCCACTCATATTATTCCCTCTTGGTTGTTGTACATATTGTATATGACCCGTCTCTCCCTATAGCTTACCCCTACTTTTTTTCAGAATCTCGAACAGCTTGCACCATTTTGTACTGTCGAACGCTTTTCCAGGTCGACAAATCCTATGAAAGTGTCTTGACTTTTCTTTAGCCTTGCTTCCATTATTAGACGTAACGTCAGAATTGCCTCTCTCGTCCCTTTACTTTTCCTAAAGCCAAACTGATCGTCACCTAGCGCATTCTCAATTTTATTTTCCATTCTTCTGTATATTATTCTTGTAAGCAGCTTCGATGCATGAGCTGTTAAGCTGATTGTGCGATAATTCTCGCACTTGTCAGCTCTTGCCGTCTTCGGAATTGTGTGGATGATGCTTTTCCGAAAGTCAGATGGTATATCGCCAGACTCATATACTCTACACACCAACGTAAATAGTCGTTTTGTTGCCACTTCCCCCAATGATTTTAGAAATTCTGATGGAATGTTATCTACCCCTTCTGCCTTATTTGACCGTAAGTCCTCCAAAGCTCTTTTAAATTTCGATTCTAATACTGGATCCCCTATCTCTTCTAAAGCGACTCCTGTTTCTTCTTCTCTCACATCAGACAAATCTTCACCCTCATAGAGGCTTTCAGTGTATTCTTTCCACCTATCTGCTCTCTCCTCTGCATTTAACAGTGGAATTCCCGTTGCACTCTTAATGTTACCACCGTTGCTTTTAATGTCACCAAAGGTTGTTTTGACTTTCCTGTATGCTGAGTCTGTCCTTCCGACAATCATATCTTTTTCGATGTCTTCACATTTTTCCTGCAGCCATTTCGTCTTAGCTTCCCTGCACTTCCTATCTATTTCATTCCTCAGCGACTTATATTTCTGTATTCCTGATTTTCCCGGAACATGTTTGTACTTCCTCCCTTCATCAATCAACTGAAGTATTTCTTCTGTTACCCATGGTTTCTTCGCAGCTACCTTCTTTGTACTTATGTTTTCCTTCCCAACTTCCGTGATGGCCCTTTTTAGAGATGTCCATTCCTCTACAACTGAACTGCCTACTGCGCTATTCCTTATTGCTGTATCTATAGCGTTAGAGAACTTCAAACGTATGTCGTAATTCCTTAGTACTTCCGTATCCCACTTCTTTGCGTATTTATTCTTCCTGACTAATGTCTTGAACTTCAGCCTACTCTTCATCACTACTATATTGTGATCTGAGTCTATATCTGCTCCTGGGTACGCCTTACAATCCAGTATCTGATTTCGGAATCTCTGTCTGACCATGATGTAATCTAATTGAAATCTTCCCGTATCTCCCGGCCGTTTCCAAGTACACCTCCTCCTCTTGTGATTCTTGAACAGGGTATTCGCTATTACTAGCTGAAACTTGTTACAGAACTCAATTAGTCTTTCTCCTCTTTCATTCCTCGTCCCAAGCCCATATTCTCCTGTAACCTTTTCTTCTACTCCTTCCCCTACAACTATATTCCAGTCGCCCATGACTATTAGATTTTCGTCCTCCTTTGCATACTGCATTACCCTTTCAATATCCTCATACACTTTCTCTATCTGTTCATCTTCAGCTTGCGACGTCGGCATGTATACCTGAACTGTCGTTGTCGGTGTTGGTCTGCTGTCGATTCTGATTAGAACAACCTGGTCACTGAACTGTTCACAGTAACACACCCTCTGCCCTAGCTTCCTATTCATAACGAATCCTACAACTGTTATACCATATTCTGCTGCTGTTGATATTACCCGATACTCATCTGACCAGAAATCTTTGTCTTCCTTCCACTTCACTTCACTGACCCCTACTATATCTAGATTGAGCCTTTGCATTTCCCTTTTCAGATTTTCTAGTTTCCCTACCGCGTTCAAGCTTCTGACATTCCACGCCCCGACTCGTAGAGCGTTATCCTTTCATTGATTATTCAATCTTTTCCTCATGGTAACCTCTCCCTTGGCAGTCCCCTCCCGGAGATCCGAATGGGGGACTATTCCAGAATCCTTTGCCAATGGAGAGATCATCATGACACTTCTTCAATTACAGGTCACATGTCCTGTGGATACACGTTACGTGTCTTTAATGCAGTGGTTTCCATTGCCTTCTGCATCCTCATGTCGTTGATCATTGCTGATTCTTCCCCCTTTAGGAGCAATTTCCCACCCCTAGGACAAGAGAGTGCCCTGAACCTCTATCCGCTCCTCCACCCTCTTTGACAAGGCCGTTGGCAGAATGAGGCTGACTTCTTATGCCGGAAGTCTTCGGCCGCCAATGCTGATTATTTATCAAAATTTAGGCAGTGGCGGGGATCGAACCCGGGACCGAAGACGTTTTCGATTATGAATCAAAGACGCGTACCCCTAGACCACTTTTTTTTTTTTTTTTTTTTTTTTGCGGGCAAGTGCTCTGCCATCTTTTTTTGCGGGCAAGTGCTCTGCTTTTTTTTTCTTTTTTTTTTTGTGCGCGACGTTTACCGTTACGCAACTTTTCTTTTCTTCATAAGGAAGGAAAGTAAACATTTGCTCCAATTTGTAATAAGAATAGAATGAACAAAGTGTTTATCATTTCTAGGCTGCCGTAGCGCAATAGAAGAAATGAAATGACTTCTTGAGTTTTTTTTTTTTTTTTGTTTTTTTTTTTTGGACCAAGTAGTTAACAGAAATTTGTATGGTGCACAAAAGACTATCACTTCATAATTGAAGCAAGCTTGCTCCAATGCTCTGCGAGAGAAGGGAAATGTGAAAACGAAAATGGGAAAGAAAAAATGCCTTCTGCACTGGTGAGCATCTGAATAGTATCGTAAAATTCCGACAAGTACTAAAATCCCAGGAAGCAAATGGGATTCATACATACAGGTCACTGGCAACCTCTGCTATCCGAAATATTGTATTTGAAGCATTTAACCGTTAATTATGATGTTCAGCATATTTCCAAATATCCTCCTGTAGTCACAATGTTGTCTCATTTTAAAGTGTTCAATTTCTATGTAAGAATAATAGTCGAGGAAAGTAGCATGCCTATTCTGCATAATAAACGATGCTGTGTGGCCCATGATCCACGTTGCAGCGTTGTTTTTTGCTCGTGGATATCTCAGTTTTTGTGGCTGAATGATCTCTAAATGATCTACACCACAGGGCGTCGTACGGTCTATCACCGACAATCGTTGAAGAAATGCAGTAATTTCTTCTGCATGTCCGCACGTGAACCTATGAAGAAGCGTATCGACCCTTCCGCATGCGTCACAGTTGGGCGTTGGATGAAGGCCAATTTTATGTAGCTTTTCATTCGTTGCAACTTTATCGTTGACTGTTAGATACCAGTCGGCCATGACGCGTGACGGTAACACGTCGCTGTGCACATTCCGCCATACTATACTCCAATGTGTATGTGGATGTTTTTCTTCGAGACGATTCCTGTGGTTTGTTGTCATGAGAAGGCCATAAAGCTTCCTGTTCGTCAGGCTTCCGTTATCGACGATGTTGTGTCGAATGTAGCTCATTTCCATGTAGTACAGTCGCACATGTCGGTAAGGAAGTGGAATGCCGGCGATATTAACGGGTGGGTCAAGGCTATGAGGCTTCCACCGCTGAATGGGGTTTGTGATGATACTGGTCCTCCGGGTACGGAACTCCTTCCTGATGCGATTTAGGAGCAGGGTGACACATTTTTTGTTTACTTTTATGAGGTTAAGGCCACCTTTGAACGAAGGTAAGGTTAAAGTATCGAATTGAACGTTGAAAATGTGCCCCCTAAAAAGAAACCAACATAACGCTTGTTGTATACTCTTGGCTAGATGGTCGGAGATTGGAAGAATTTGCACCAAATAATTCATCTTGCTCGTAATGGCGATCTCGATGGTCTTAACTTTCTGTCGTATGTTCAAGTCACGGTCGGAGTGAAGTATCAAAGCAGCACGTAATTTATTAAGCATGTGTGACCAGGTCTTCGTCAGGAATCTGTCTGGTTTGGCCTCAAAGGTAACACCGAGGGTTGTGTGATAATCCTTGACCTTGCATCAGGTAACATGGGATATGTCTCCGATACCGCCACCGATCTGCAAAGCTGTGGTTTTAGTTCTATTGAGTACTGCTCCTGAAAGAAACGTGAATGTTTGTAAAAGAGTTTCCGCTGACAGAAGTTGTTGCGATGATGACACAGTTACGCATACATAGTCAGCATACGCAGTGCATGGGATAGTGACAGACTCGACGCTAAGTCCGATCCCGCTATGCGCCAAGTTGTTCAGGAGCGGCTCCACTGCAATGGCGTACAAAATCATTGACAGAGGACATCCTTGGCGAATGGATTGCTCAATGGAAACTTCTTTTGTAAAATGGCCATTAATGAGAATCCGTGAAGAGGCGTTTGTAGTAAGTTTGCGAATTAATTCTATGAATTCTATGAGATGAAGTCCAAATCCTAGTTTCTTCACGCTTTTAAAGAGGAAGTCATGACGTACACGGTCATAAGCCTTCTCAAAATCTAGAAAGATCAGAGCGCCCTGTCCTTTGGTTTCAGCATATGAACAGATGATGTCCCTCAAATCGCAGGCTGCTGAGATTGCACTTCGGCCTTGCACTGCACTGTGCTGGTAACTGCCCAAAACCTTGTACATAACGGTTTGCATCCTTAGCTTAATCGATCTGGTGATGATTTTGAAATCGGCATTCGGGAGTGTGATAGGTCGCATGTTTTCGACCTTCCTGCTGTTCCCTTTTTTTCGGTAAGGGCAGGATGATACCTTCCGTAAATGCCTTGGGTATAACTTCCAGGTGCCAGAGTTCATTCGCTATCTCGAGGAGTGTCGGACCGAGGAGTTTCCAGTAACGCAGGTAAAACTCAGCGCTAAGATCGTTGGGTCCTGGTGACTTCCCTTTCTTTGCACTGTGGACCGCCAGTCGGATTTCGTCCTCTGTGAAAAGAGATTCCAGATTTGCATTATCCTGTTGTGACAAGCGACAGCTCAAGGTCCTAAGAAAATCGTCGCACGAGTGTTCATCAACGGCTTGCTTCTTGTAAAGTTGACTATAATAGTCGTAGACGTGCGAGATGATGTCACGTTGCTTCGTGATGGCATTCTCAGCGTCATCAACTACGGCTTCAATCAACATGGCTTTACACCGTTTCGTCGTTCTCAGGATGTGGTACAGAGAGGCCCGTTCTTCGGCGGCAACGTCCTTGGGGTGGGCTCGCACGATGATGCCTTGCATTCGTTGGCGTTGTATCGCCGTGATTTTCGCTTTATATCGTTTGATCTTTACGTCGATATCGCGAGAAGGATTGTTAGTGCGACTGTACAGTTCTCTCAAACAGCGATAGTAAAACTCAATAGTCTGTTTCTGCCAAAAGCTTTTTTGTCGGGCGTAACTCATGAGGGTGAGGCGTAATTTAGGCTTAGCACACTGAATCTACCACTGGAGAACGCTATCGTAACGACGACGTTGCCGCTGGAGCTGTTGCCACGATATGTTCACCTCCTCTTCAAGTTGGGCATCCTGCAGAAGGCTGACATTCAGTTTCCAGTAGCCTTTCCCGCGGTATATTTGCTGGCGTTGTAGGTTAAGGTAACACTGATACGCACAATGGTCGGAGATGTTGACAGGAGCTATGTCACAGTTCACAGCGTGTCGCTGGAGGGCCTCAGACACATAGATCCTATCCAGCCGACTGGCAGAATGACTGGTTACGAAGGTGTACGCTACCCGTTCACCGTGCAGTTGTTGCCATGTATCGTGAAGACGCATGCCATGAATTAAATGTTCAAGTTCGATACATCTGTTCGTGTTAGGAGTTTGGTCTCTGTCGTTAAGCACACAATTGAAGTCACCACCGAGGATGAGATGTGCACGATAAGCGCTAAGAAGAATGGGAACCTCGTTTTTATAAAATGTTGAGCGATCTCTCTTATGAGTGCTACCTGAGGGGCGTACACGTTAACAATCTGCATACCATTCACTCGAAGAGAAATGCCACGACCACTAGGCAGCAGCTGCACATTCGTAAATGGTATACCGTCGCGCAGAAGTATGGCAGTGGCTACAGCATCCTGGAGATTGATGTTATCAATGAGAACGTAACCGGGCACTTCTAAGACTGTGACTACCTCCTGTAGGAGGGCAATGTCAACGCTGGTACCATACAAGAAATCAGTTAGCGAACGGAGTTTCACCGCACTTTGGATTCTATTGACGTTAAGTGTGGTAACGTTTTAGGTTTGGCTATCGCACATGATGGTTCAGAGGACAATCTCTGTGTTGGATCGTCCTTCTCGACGGCTTTGAATCAAACTCGCTGGGAACGTCTGGAGTACGAAACGAAATGTCAAAACCAATAACGGGTCAGAGAGTGGAAATGTCGCAGCGCGATGGTCATGCGCGAGAGCAGCTACTGCTGCATCTCCTCGTTCTGCTGCTACCACGGCTCATTGCTGTGGGGGTGCTTCGCGGTGCGCGCGCCGCCCTGCCCGCCACCGCCGGCTGAGTCTGTCAACGTGGGCGCATCTGCCTGACCACCACGCGGGGCTGCGACTGACGTCATCGAGTTCCTGCGGGAGCGCTGCTGCAGCTGCTCGCTACTCTGTTCGCTCTTCCTCTTAGCCGTTACGGTGCTCTGTTCCCTCTCAGCGCTCAGTAGTGCCTTCAGGTGTTTGGTTTGTTCACGAATGCGTTCTTGCCTCGCGGTGTCCTCGCAGCGCACGGAGCAAGAAGATTGAGGTTCAGTCTCGCTGCCACTTTCTGACACGTGTACGGGTCTCAAATCATCCGACTTTTCCTCTTTGCTACTAGTCCCTTTGCTTCTCCTTCGACGGCCTCTCTTCGCTTCTGCTGCAGTCTCTACCGATAGGGGTGGTTCAGGCAAACTGATCTGCACCCACTCCTGTATCTCACACGGCTTAGTTTCAGAGGTGGCTGGCGCATCGTTGCTATCCAGCGATAACTGCCCCGGTGAGAATGACGGTGCCGGATCGACGTCCGTCCTACCGCGAATGTCTTTGGCACTGCATTCCACCTGAACTGGCATCTCCGCCTCGCTAACACGTTCCGGCTGCCGAGGTGGTGGTACCGTCCCCGCGACTACCTCACTCAATAGCGGAACAAGCTTTTCACTATCGTCTGCAGGACGTTCCCGTGGAAGTTGAAATGGACGTCGACGTGTACAGTTCATCCACAGATGTTCTGTTGAATGGCAGATCGAACAGGTAGGGGGTTGCCCAATGTAAGTAACTTGTGCACGACAGCCGCCAATGGCAACATACGAAGGTATATGCTTTTTTAAGTCTACACGTACACTTCGCACCCCGCTGTTAACTTGGTAGCGATATGCACTCGACCATTTTTCATTGGTAACCGACAAAACAACGCCGTACAGTGACAGGGAACGTGCTATCAGGTCATTAGGGCACTCAGGTGGCACATTAAATACCCTGACGGTTCTCACTCCGTATCCCGAAGGCACGATTTGGACATTACTAATAATGCCATCATTATGACGAAATGGTCTCACACCAGCATGCTCCTCAACGAATTTCTCATAAGTGTCACTCGAAATAAATTTGATAAATAACGAGTACTGCACAAAGTCCAACTGGAACGTGTCATCTTCCGGCAATTTCAGATCCTCAAAAATCCACTCATGGCTTTCAAAAGCCGTCGGTCGCAAGGCAGCACGATCGAAAACACACTGAACGCTGTTCGCTCTGTTAATTGTCGACATTGGTACAGAAACAAACGTTAACAGCGCTCGCACACGCTGCTCAGCTCTCCACCGCAGCACTGCTCGCGACGTAAACACTGGCCCGCGCTACCGCCCGTCACCGCGCGATGTGCACTGGCCGAGTGCCTCAGCACGACTGTCCACGGGTTTCGAGTTATAAAGTGTCAAAAACTGAAAAGACGAACTTTATTTACATAAATATTACGAAAAATATTAATTAAAAGTGTCATGACCTACAAAGGACAGTTAAATGGGAAAACTAATATCTATGATCATTTGTCATTCTTCGAAACAACTGCTCTGATGATTTTTTTTATTCTCACTTCTTCTTCTTCTTCTTCTTCTTCTTCTTCTTCGATTTCTGGTGTTGCATCTTGGGCGTGCTGAAGTCCAGACGTGATTTCTGTCTGAAACCTGGGACATTTGTCATAAAACTTTTCTGTGTTCTAGTTTCAAAATAGACGCTGTTGATAAGGAACTATAGACCATGAAGACCTGGGGGTTGTAGTGAATAGAATAGTCCATTGGTTGTTTTGGGAAAAAGAGATGAGGGAGTGAGAACTGTACTTGATTACTGACGGTTTAATAAATACTTGCAGAGAGAAAGAGACCATCCAGAGATTGTAGATCAGCATCTCAATAAATTTGAAGCATATCCTATATGTCAAGTCTTGACCTTACTTCTGGTTTTTATTAAATTTTCTTGAACCTGAGTCTAGCAAATACACAGTTTTTTTCTATGTTGAGGGCTGGTTCCAGTAATGTGTAACAACTTTGAGATGAAATGTGTCTGTTGCTGAATTCATTATGAGTTTGGATTGTGTGTTGGGAAAGCAGCTGTCAAACAAACTAACTATACACGTAGACAACATAGTGACTGGGAAAAAATGGAAAGAACATTTCAATATCTTAAAAGAAAGGGTGGGCAGAAATTAAGGAAAGGGGGAATGACCATAAAAATTGGAAAAATGCAAGTTTGCAGTGACTAAACTGAAATTTATGGGGCTCTGCATAACAGAGGACAATTTTGCCTAATGGAGAGATTATCTTGGTCATAACAAAATTTCTTAAACCTAGAAAAAAAGGGGTTAAAGTCATTTTTACGTTAACTAATTGCTACAGAAAATATGTAAAAACATTAGCCCTTAATGGCCCCATGTTTGAATAATCCTCTTAAGAATAACAGATTTGGATTTGAGATGAAAATTGCCAGCAAGCCTTTGAAGAGATAAAGAAAGAACATTTTCACAGTTAAATCTTATATAGACATCATCTTTCTGCACCCTTTTACATAATTCATGATAGCAGTGATAGTCGCATTGGGACTCATTTATTTAAAGAAAAATCTGTAATGGGAAAGTGAAGCACTGTTCAATAACTTTTGCAAGTAGAGCTCTACAGAAACATGAAAAAAATTACATAGTTACAGAAAAGGGAGTATTGGCTATCTAATGGCCATTTTTTCTAATTCAGGAAATATATTTTAGTACATGAAATAATTATGTACTGAACTATTTACAGGAGTGTAAGCTATAACACAAGAGGATCACTCTGTGGGCACCTCTTCTGCCATAGTTTAATCACACTATTAGATATATAAAAGGTAAAGAAAAGATGACTGCAGATAAATTGTCTAGACTACCATTGGATAATGAAAATGAGAAGACTGGAGTAGAATACAATAAAAATTTCAAAATTCTGTTTATGAATGGAATTAAAGATGAGATGGAAAAAAACTAAGATTTGGAAAGACATCAGGTGGAATCCAAATCATGCTTCAAATTGGAAACTAGTAAAAAGCTATATTGGTAAGAAAGGAAAAGGAAAAGTGGGTTTGTTCTTTTAAGTTTTCAAGGGTGTTTTCTGGAGAAATATCACAGAGTTATGTTGACCAGAACAGACACAGTTATTTGGTATCTTCATGAAAGGTATGGTCATTGTAGAATATTCAAAAGTGTACAGAAATTTCAAGAAAATTTATATTTTCATAACATGACAAGAAGGGTTATACTCTTTCAACCTGTGACATATGTCAGAGAACAAAAGTTAGTAATCAAACATGCGGAGGCTATAAGCAAAATTTTCTACCAAAATCACAATTGCAATTACTAGGGGTGGATTTTATTGGGAGCCACCAAAATCTAAAGGTGGTTATACCTATATGGTGGTGATGGATAATCTGTTCTCAAAATTCATCGAACTTTATCTGTTAAGAGAAGCTACATGCAAGAACATTATCTCTGAAATGTGTAAAAACTGTTTTCAGGAATGAGGGGAGACCCAAAGCCATACTTTGAGATAATGGGGAACAATTCACTTTCAAACTATGGAAAAAAAAATTTTGAGGGATGAAAATGTAAAACATGTATCATTTCTGCATATTTTCCAGCCAGGAATCCAACAAAAAAATTTTCAAATGTGTGTGAAATCTTATGGGACTTAACTGCTAAGGTCATCAGTCCCTAAGCTTATGTAAGAATTTAACGAAAGAGTATCAGGTAGTGATAGTAGGTGGAGCAGGGAACAGTCTCGATAGGGACGGGGAATATGATGTCAGTGGTGACTTGGTTATGATAGCTGCTCAAACTGGTGGCACTAATGTGCATTTTGTGCAACAGTTTCAGCGTCATGATCGGCCTCACCTTAATGCGGCTGCTAGGCGTGTTAATGTGGGGCTGGGGAGGGCACTGATGGCGGAGGGCGTGGATCACATCTCAGTGGTGCCAGTTGGATGTATCAGTAGATGGGGTTTCCCTAGGCATGGCCTGTACCTCAATAGGTATGGGAAGGGGAGGCTGTCTAAGCTTATAGGTGACAGTGTAGTGGGTGGTGGTGGTGGTAGTGGTATCACTCATGGAAAAATTCCTGTAGAAGTTGGTGTTAGAGCTGCACCTTTTTTAGACTGAAGTCAGCTGATAGGTATACCTGCTTAAAGGAAGTGCCTCTAACTAAGGGCTCACCTCCAGAGGATGTAATGTTTCCAAGGAATTAGCATATTTCATCAAAATATAAGAGGTATTAAAGTTAGTGAACTAATAATAGATGTTAACTCTGAAATTATTGGTATATCAGAGCACCACTTAAATAATTTGATAATTCAGAGGCTTCCTTTACCAGGCTACAGATTAGCTAGCTGTTTCTCAAGGAGTTCCTTGCGGGGTGGGGGAGTGGCTCTGTATGTAAAAAAACAGTATTTCATTTGAGTACATAGACGTATCACGACACAGCACTGAACAGATATTTGAAAGTTGTCCAGTATTAGTTGAATTTTTTTTTTAGTGAAACTAAACTTCTAATTGCTGTTGTTTATAGGTCCCCTAACTCTGACTTCAGAGCATTTTTGCTTAAGCTAGAGAAGGTTCTTGATTCACTTTGTAGGAAGTATCAGAAAGTAGTTATATGTGGTGACTTCAGTATTAATTTTGTACATGATTGTGCAAGAAAAAGGATGTTGGTAGATCTCCTAAATGCATATGATCTGATGCAAACTATGTTTTTTCCAACTAGGGTGCAGGGGAACAGTAGCACAGTCATAGACAACATTTTTATTCATTCTTCATTACTAGATGGGCATTCTGTTAGTAAAAGGGTGAATGGCCTTTCAGGCCATGATGCACAAATTTTAACACTAAAAGGTTTTTGTACTCAAACTGATGTCGTATTTAATTACAAACTACGTAGGAAAGTTAATCCAACAGCAATAGAGAGTTTTTCAAGACTTGTCAAGGAACAAGAGTGGCAAGATGTTTACAGATATAGATGATAAATACAATACTTTCCATAACACATTTCTCATGCTCTTTGAGAGTTGCTTTCCATTAGAACATTCTAAACGAGGTACTAGCAGCGATGGACAGCCTGGTTGGCTGATTGGTGGGATAAGGATATCGTGTAGAACAAAGTGGCAATTATATCAAAATGTTATAAGTAGTCACAATCAAGCTACAGTAGCCCATTACAAACACTATTGTAAGGTGCTTAAAAATGTTATTAGCAAGGCAAAATTATGTGGTATGCAAATAGAATAGCTAGTTCACAGGATAAAAGTAAAGTCATATGGTCAGTTGTGAAGGAAGTGTCTGGTCAGCAGCACAAGGCTGATGATATAAAGTCAATTCGCAGTAATAAAATTTCTGTTACTGATAAGTCAGATATATGTACAGTATTCAACAATCATTTTCTGAGAATTGCTGGTCAATTAAATAAAAATTTAGTTTCTACAGGAAATCATATAAATTTCTTAGCTAATGCCTTTCTGAGATTGACGTCTGAAATACTCCTCTGTGATACAAACAAGAGGGAGATTGAGTCAATAATTAAATCGCTGAATACTAAGGACTCTCATGGTTATGATGGAGTGTCCAGTAGAATATTACAGTACTGTGCTGCACATGTTAGCCCTGTATTTAGCCATATTTGTAATTTTTCCTTTAGGAATGGTCAGTTTCCTGAGCAATTAAAGTACTCAGTAGTAAAACCGCTTTATGAAAAGGGAGAAAAGGATAATGTAGATAATTTTAGACCTATTTCTATGCCATCAGTGTTTGCAAAAGTTATCGAAAAGACTGTGTATGTAAGGTTAATTGATCATTTTATATCACACGATTTGCTATCAAATCTACAGTTCGGCTTTAGAAGTCGTTTGACTACTGAAAATGCTATATTCTCTTTACTCTGTGAGGTACTGTATGGACTAAACAAAAAGTTTTAAAACGCTAGCTTATTTTTTGATTTAACAAAGGCATTTGACTGTGTTAATCTCACAATATTGTTCCAGAAGTTGGACCATTACGGAATAAGGGGAGTAGCTCACAATTGGTTCACCTCTTACCTTAGCAACAGGCAGCAAAAGGTCATTATTCACAATGTTGATAACGGCTGTGATGTGGGATCTGAATGGGGTACTGTCAAGTGGGGGGTGCCCCAGGGATCAGTGTTGGGGCTGCTCCTGTTCCTTATTTATATAAATGATATGCCCTCTAGTATTATGGGTATCTCTAAAATATTTCTGTTTGCTGATGACACTAGCTTGGTAGTAAAGGATGTTGTGTGCAACATTGACTCGGTTTCAAGTAGTGCAGTACATGACCTCAGTTCATGGCTTGTAGAAAATAAACTAACGTTAAATCACAGTAAGACTCCGTTTTTATAGTTTCTAACACACAATTCAACAAATTCCTAGGTGTTCAGATATATAGTAAGCTGTCGTGGAAAGCCCACGTTCAGGATCTTGTTCGAGGACTTAATACTGCCATTTTCACTATTCGAACGGTATCGAAAGTGAGTGATACTTCGACACGTAAATTAGTCTACTTTGCTTATTTTCATTCACTTATGTCGTATGTTATTATGTTTTGGGGTAACTCTTCCCATTCTAGAAGGATATTTTTGGCTCAGAAACGGGCGGTTCGAGCAATAAGTGGTGTGAGTTCACGAACCTCTTGTCGACCTCTGTTCACAAGTCTGGGTATTTTGACATTGGCTTCTCAATATGTATATTCCTTATTGTTGTTTCTTGTTACCAATATTAGTTTATTTCCAAGAATAAGCAGCTTTCACTCGGTTAATACTCGGCAGAAATCAAACCTGCATCTGGATCGGACTTCCTTAACTCTTGAGCAAAAAGGTGTGCGTATACTGCTGCATCCATTTGCAATAAGCTGCCACTCGAATTCATAAATCTTAGCAGTAATCCACGCGCTTTCAAATCGAAACTGAAGAGTTTCCTCGTGGGTCACTCCTTCTATTCTGTCGAGGAGTTCCTTGAAAAAGTAAGCTAATTCTCATTGTATTGCTGATAGCGTTTGCTTAAACTTATGGACTGATTTTCTTTCAGGTTCATGAACATTTATTTTTATCTGTTATTACTTTTATGTTGTAAGTTCATGTACTGACACGTTCCATGACCTTGGAGATTTGCTCCTCAATTTGGTCCTACGGAACTTGACATGTAAATAAATAAACAAATAAATAAATAACACACTACTTAACCTAAATTATCCTAAAAGGACAAACACATACACCCATGCCCGAGGGAGGACTCGAACCTCCACCGGGACCAGCCACACAGTCCATGACTGCAGTGCCTTAGACCGCTCAGCTAATCCTGTGTGGTAGCAATCCAACAGAAAGGTGCATAAGAGAGATAAGTAGATTTTTTTAGAATGCATTGCAGTAAAAATCATTGAGGGTGGATGTACTATGTGAGGAACTTTGAAGACACTTTATAGCATGCTACTACTGCATTTTCACCATATGAAATTATGTACAACAAAAAACCTGACAATGTTTTGAATGAACTACTAGACTACCCTGAATGTAGAAGCTTAACTGCACAAGAAATGGGAGGAATAACAGTACAATTTAAGGAAACAGAGACATGACAGAAAAGTTGTACAGTTCAGAATTGGAGATCTGGAGCAATTAGTAATGAAATTTAAAAAAATAAGATATACATTGGACCATCTGAAGTAATATCAAAGCCTCATTCAGATGCTTACAAATTAGGTTATCTTAAAACAAAAAAATATTTGTATTAAGGAATGTACTACAACTAAAAACTTACAGATGTGGAAAGAGGAAGTGAACTGCCATATGATGTGGAGTGGAAAAGTTAGAAATCTTTTACATATTATTACATACTACCAAGTTATAAATCTTTTACGTACTATTTTCTGAATACATAAAATATGATATATAAGTCTATTTTGCAACAGTGCCAATATTCCCTTACGGAAACTTGTTTTCTTTGCACATTAAGAGTATGGCAGCTTGCTTCTGTAATTTAATCTTCTGATGTAGAGCTACTCTGACTGTTCCTTTACTCTGTTCTTACTGCTGTCATCTGTCTAGTGGATGTCAGTTTTCTTTTACCTAATACTGTGGAGTTATGGTCATGAAGAAGGTTACATATAAAAGTTACTCAGTAACAAAAGATGAAATGTTAGTCTTACAAAGAATCTCTGTGTGCCAAACTTTATTTCCTTTCTCTATTAATTTCATCTTATTTGTATTCATTTGCCAGCTACACAGCTATATACTACAAATTATCACAGGTAATATTACATATGTGAGACACATTTTGCTTGTTATTGGAACAGCTTTTCAAGGAGTGGATTTTAAATACTGTCCTGAGTTGTTTTGAAGTGAACACTTGATTATGCAGACAGAATTTTATGCTTGAAATTGGCAGTTTTACTAGCAATCTTAAAAAAGAAACCACATCTGTGAATTACTATTGATACTGGAATATATTTCCTCAGGTTGTTAAGAGATAATACACTCTTACCTCACTTGAAACTACTTTATACATAAATGTTGTCTTTACATGCTGTTTCACATGATTTATTTTCTACTGGTAAAGGAAAAAGGAAGTCAATGATACACAGTCAGTGCAGTCAATACTATTTTACATTATTGTTCTTGCCATGAAGCTGCTGAGTGACTGGTAGTAGACTATTCGGAAGAAGTCATTGGATTTTATTAATACAGTGTCTCAAACATGTTCACATGGAAGACTTCTGCGTTGTTTATGCTGCACAAACAACTCAAACGTAATATTAACTCAGCTGAATGTATACAGGGTGTTACAAAAAGGTACGGCCAAACTTTCAGGAAACATTTCTCACACAGAAAGAAAGAAAATATGTTATGTGGACATGTGTCCGGAAACGCTTACTTTCCATGTTAGAGCTCATTTTATTAGTTTTCTTCAAATCACATTAATCATGGAATGGAAACACACAGCAACAGAACGTACCAGCGTGACTTCAAACACTTTGTTTCAGGAAATGTTCAAAATGTCCTCCGTTAGATAGGATACAAGCATCCACCCTCCGTCGCATGGAATCCCTGATGCGCTGATGCAGCCCTGGAGAATGGCGTATTGTATCACAGCCGTCCACAATACGAGCACGAAGAGTCTCTACATTTGGTACCTGGGTTGCGTAGACAAGAGCTTTCAAATGCCCCCATAAATGAAAGTCAAGAGAGTTGAGGTCAGGAGAGCGTGGAGGCCATGGAATTGGTCCGCCTCTACCAATCCATCGGTCACCGAATCTATTGTTGAGAAGTGTACGAACACTTCGACTGAAATGTGCAGGAGCTCCATCGTGCATGAACAACATGCTGCGTCGTACTTGTAAAGGCACATGTTCTAGTAGCACAGGTAGAGTATCTCGTATGAAATCATGATAACGTGCTCCATTGAGCGTAGGTGGAAGAACTAAAATGAGCTCCAACATGGGAAGTAAGCGTTTCCGGACACATGTCCACATAACATCTTTTCTTTCTTTGTCTGTGAGGAATGTTTCCTGAAAGTTTGGCCGTACCTTTTTGTAACACCCTGTATAGCCCCTAACGTTATTTGTAATATCTTACTGATAAAAAACTAATTATCTATGTTTTATGGTACACACACACACACACACACACACAGAGAGAGAGAGAGAGAGAGAGAGAGAGAGAGAGAGAGAGAGAGAGACAAAATCCATGCAGAGAGATATTGAATAATATATTGAAAAAATGTCTGACTGATAGAAGTCACAGTTGTTTCTGAAGCCATTTTGTCAATGTTCTTATCAGATACATGCATATTGATTTCTTTTATTTAGAATCTGTTTACTGTTCATGTATTGTAAGGTCAATCGTCAAGGTTCAGGATGATGGGAGTGTTTTTCTGTGTTGTATGGTAGTTTACTAAATTTACATTTCACATTCTTCTATAGTAAACGCAGATAGTCTCAGTGGCACACTTCTAAACTTATGCTTGAGTTCGTTTTTTTTTTTTTGCGGTGTTCAATTGCAAAACTTATGTGATTAATTTATGGGAGATTACAGGGGCACTGAAATGAAAGTTTACTATTGAGCTGTGTTCTGCACATTTCCAGTATATTATGTAACAAAAATATTTGTATGACAGACGCAATGAATGCTACTTACACAGTACATTTAAGGTAATTTGAAAGGAGGGTTACTCTGGAAGGGCTATGGTGAAGGGCAGTTGTTGCTTACTGTAATGTAACTTTGTTGGATCAAAAAACTAAATAGAATTTGCGTATAATTTATAATTTGTAGTGACACATCTGACTGGATTAATAATTGTTAATCATATAATTTGCACAGAAAACATATTGATTCATCATTACATGAAATTTTTTCATTCATCAGTATGAGAAATACTTCCACAAAAGCATGTACCTGCACAGTATTACTTACCTTAGATAACCACAATTCTATAGAACTAAAAGACTGAAGGACAGAAATTATTAATTGCTAATTTTTTTATTTTATGAATATACACATTACCTTGCTGACATGAGAGGGACACTAGACAAAAGCATGTGCCTGTACATTGTTTCCTTCATCTGGAAGAAGTATTGCTAAACATATTGATGTTTCCTGAGTTATGACTACTGTGCAGAGATAGCAAGTGTAATATCAAAATGAATATACAAACCAGCAGAGAAATTGAAAATAAGTTTTATCAATGAAAACACATACTCGTTAGCTTGCTACCTCAACACTGTTTTAACATTTATTCTGTCTTGGAGGTGATATTTGGGAATGTACATGTCACTCACAAAGAGCATTGGAGGAAGCTGAACACCCGTATTGGTAGTATGGACCAAAACCTATCTTGCTATAAAGCTACAGTCTACAGAGCAACATTTGTGTAATGGTAA
The DNA here is from genome assembly GCF_021461385.2 of Schistocerca piceifrons. NCBI lineage: Eukaryota > Metazoa > Arthropoda > Insecta > Orthoptera > Acrididae > Schistocerca > Schistocerca piceifrons. The sequence continues at coordinate 725,342,937 of NC_060138.1, forward strand.
TGAAATCTAGGACTTCAATATAGGCACTATATCTCCATATTTCAGCATCAACTATGTATATACTGTTACCTGTTTTGTTTCTTTGTATACTGTGCTATGTATGTTGCAGTTGTGAATAATGAATAACAGTTGGTTGTTTGTATTTGCAGAAATTGCTGAACACAAACTGTGTGCCTGGGAGCACCAGAGAAATATAAAGATACTAGAAGGAGGAGTTATCAAAAATGGACCGGAATCTTCTCAGGGAGTGAGATATGCATATAAGAACGTATTTCTTTTTCAAATTATATGGAAATGGACAAGGTTTAAATTTGAATCTTTGCTCTAAGCTTTGTTTCGAACTTTTGTTCATAATGTTTGCATATTTGATCTACTATACTCTCTGTCACATTTTATGTTAGCTAAAGTCAATTTCATGTTGTGTTGATTGGTAATTTTGGGAGAATTTTATGCCATGTTTCTGGCAACTGATCAAAGTTTTGTTTTTGGCAGGGTATTATATCTGATTCACATCTGCTATACTCTTGGGAGACGGGGGTGTTGAGACGTACCAATATACAATCGTTAGGTCAAATATTACATGAAGTTTTGACCTCAAGTGCCAGGTTCCCACATTACAGGCTTATAAATTTTTTAACAACCTTATTTCATTTATGTGGTCATTTAGCATTCAGTTTATTATACTGATTCATTTTCTATCATTCATTTCATTCTGACTTTAGGAAATGCTGGTTCGACTTTTACTAATTGATACTTGAACATAAAACATAAGTAATTCTCATTTAGTAAATACAGGGTAGTTTTTGTAAGGACTGAAATTAGCATTCCATTTGTATTTGTGTAATGTAGAAATATTAGGAACATTTTCCAACTAATAGTTTTCATGATATAAGCAACTTCATGAAAAACCTTTGAAATATCTCATAGCATTACCGGACCTGTGTGAAGAACTGCGAAGAACTCAGCAAGTTCCCAAAATTTTGGTGGTCCAGGTAACTTGCAAGTCCTTTTACAGCTACTGCAGCATCGAATTATGCCGAGAAATAAAGATATTTGCTACTTAATTGTTACCCCGTGGTATATTTCATGTTAACGTCTATCCACAAGCATCTGCTAGTTCAGTTCTTTCTGCATTTTTGTGGCACTCTCAATGGATCGAAAAACCTTTGACCATTCGTGTTGCCTTTTTTTATATTCATTCAGCAACCACTGTTAGTCGTATTTGGTAAGGGGTCCACACACTTGAGCAATATTTTGGAATAGGTTTTGCATGTGATTTACTTTGTACACTGATTGCATTTCCCTAGTGTTGTACGAATGAACAGCAGTTTGCCACCTGCTTCAGGTTTTACGAAGACTGTTATCGTTCCTTTATATATACCTAGAAACTCTTACACCCAAGTAATTGCATGTTGATCGATACCACCTGTGAATCACGGATATTGCAGTTATGTATCTTCATTTTGTGGAAGGCATAGTTTTACATTTCTGAACATCTAAATCAAGTTGTTACTCTTTACACCACTTTGAGTTCTTATTAATATCTTACTGAATATATCTACAGCTTTTTTCAGACTGTTGATCACGTACAGATAACCTCCTCATCTGCGAAAACTCTTAGACTTGTAACAATATGTCTGCAAGGTCCACAATAGCAGAAGAATTTCACTTGTTGACAGTTTTGTACAGGGACTCCATTTAGGTGTGTACTTTACAAACAATTGTGAAGTGCCCTACAGAGGAAACTTTATACTGTAGCAGACATGAAGGTTTCTGTAAGTACCATTCACGGCTGGACCTGGGCGAGAATGACTGGTTAGTGAAATACACAATTTTATATTCCTATACGTGACGTATTAGTTGCAAATTTTGCATATTAGTATTGTGAAAGTTGAATGGAAATTACTATAGTTTTTTTATATTGTTTTTTTTTGCTGATAAGAAAATGAGTATTGTTTGTAGCAATTGCTACTTCTAGTTACATATAATTATGATTCATTTGTCATTACACTGTTTGCGAGAGAAATCCATCCTTCTAACTTTTTGTTGGTCGTTGTGTGCGGGCTCATTTTGCAGACTATGGCATCAACATAACATAATTTGTTTGTTCCTTTAAATTAAACTGTTGAAAGTCGTTGGAGAAATGACAAGAAACAACGAGTGAAAAGTATATTCGGACGACAGACTAAGTAATCACGTGCATGACATTTTTTTAGGACCTTGGAGTAACTGCTAACTCTAAACTTGATGAAAACTATTCACTGCTTTAAGATTACAGAAATGAAATGAGTGGAAATATACAAATATGAAATACTTTATTTTTGTTATCAAAATATAAATTACAGAATAAATTAACACAAGCCAATAAATATCATTCATACTTGCACTGACATGATCAGAGTCATACACATTTCATATATCATACAAGTTTACATTTCAGATTCTCAGAGTCTCAATCGGTCTCCAAATACCACGCAAAGAGAGAAATAAATACTCCATCTGTTCAGATAAGTTTTGGAGCTGCTTCCTTAGCATTCATATTTTAAACGGAAAACTTCAGTTTTCACATGTTACCGGTGCACTTACTTCCATTTTCGCTATGTTTTCAGGTAGTGACTCATTTTTGTATAATTTGACGAAGGGTTGTAATTAATTGTAGGGATTACGCCGGTACCACATTTTCTGTGAAAATGTAACATCTTCATCAAAATGTCATAGAAAGTAGAAGGACAATATATTTTTCTTCTGCCTGATCACCGTCTTATTTTACTTTGATTCACTCAGGTAGTGGAAAATGAGTTGTTTTTCTTCAGCTTTTGGCTGAGGCCCATAACATTAAAGGTCTTTTTGAACCTTAATCACTCAGAGAATTAGTACACCAGTGTAGACCTGCAATATATCTAATTACAAAAGAAGTCGGCATCGTCTACTAAAATTTTGATTGAAAGACATGCGTACACGCAGTCTATCCCTTTCACGGCAGTCGGGCCGTTAGAACAAGACACCGCCTACTGAAATCGAAGGCGAAATTCCAAAACTTCCATGCTCGCTTTTCAAGATGTGTTGGTGGCACGTTGCCTAGAGCGTTAAGCAATCTCTTTTCATCTTACATCCACTACACTTGGGAAGTTCAAGATCTGACACTGTTGAATAACTCTGCGTACATCCTCTGTGAATTTAAAGTCCTGTTTCAATCAAAGGGAATATTTCGCTCAGAAGATTTTCCTCATATTCTTATTTCTGTCTCTGCGTTACAATATTCACGTCTGTTGGAAGACCTTACGAGCATATGATAGTCATTTAATATTACGAACAAAAGAAATTATCTTCATTCTGAATCTTTATTGCTAATGCAAACAAGTATCTATGAAACTGGAACAACTGTAGCTTCAGTTTGCGTTCTTTTTTAATGCAAACATCGTTCACGAAGCCTACGTTGTGTCGCAGAAGGACATAAATAACTGTTGATTACCGCAGGATCGTCGCCGTTCATAGTGAATTAAATAGTGAGCAGACAGAATGGCGGCGTTCCTGCCTGTATCACTTAACACACACCCGACTGACACAGTCGCACTCAAATAAATAGATCACACATTCTGTACACAAAGATTACTTATATTATACGTGGACTATATACAGAGTAATCTCGAAAACAGATTTACACTTTTAATATATCCAGATTGGCAATGTTGTTGAAAAAAGAGCTACTCATTCTCAGAAATACTAAATATAACACACAGTTCAACTAGTAATTTTTGTGGAGAGAAGAGGCACACATGTTACCGCACTTTTCAGTGGAGAGACGAATAAAAACTATTTAGCACACATCTTATGTTAATGGGCTTTTACTGTCACAGTATTTTTAACAAATACCGAAGAAGGACGCTACCTAGTCGCTTTTCCAATAACTCTGCCATTCTGGATGTACACATATGACTATTTTAATCTGTTGCTTCATTCTCTGTAATAAAGAAGAGGAGAAGAGAAGATTCTCATTTTGAAGTGGTACGACACCACTGTTTCTGACTATATCGTTCCAGGCTAGCGTTACAAGAATGGCTTCCCATCTCCAGGTTAACATACTGCACTGGCATGACAGGAACACGTAAAGCAGACATTAATATAAAAAATCACTTTAGTAAACACATAGTAGTACTTATCAAAGAAATTTACAGGGAATTAGCTACGGCTAACCAAATAATGATGTTTAGTGGTACATAACTAGTCACGTTGTTCTGGTAGACAGCAAGCCAATCGGAACGCTTGTGGAATCCCTGTAAAAACTCTATTGTAACGAAAGGAAACAGACGTCTCGAACTAAATTCTACTTGCACCATTTCCCCTTTAGATACCCTAGTCAAGTCATGAAACAGTTCTGTACACTCTGTGTTACACAATAAAACATTAAGCATGATTGTATTAGGTACTTGTGCAGACACCAAATGTTGTTGTTGTCTTTAGAGTTTGTAAGTTACCCACGATTTCGGAGACAAACTTGACCTTCAGCGACGTAAAAATGAGCAAGGAGTTTACTATCTCGTGCACTAAAAAGTAGCATACAATATAATTACACACACATTAAAATGGTGAATGTTCTTTGAGTTTTTGACCAGTTTGCTATCGATAGGTGTCACTGCTGCTCTTCTCCAACTAAATGATATTAGTACGATAAATTGACTCGTACCTGTCAAAAATGTGGAAGTGATGTGTCTGGTATAATTAGAAAAGTATGTACATCTAACGTCAGTCATTGATGAGATTGAACTTCCGTGTCACTAGTAACATTTTCATAAATGAAGCTAACAACGTACAGTGACATCTGTGTCTATGGCTTCACTAAGTTTCCGAAAATTCTAATTACTCAAATAAGTAATCAGAAGTTTCAGCAGTACATCATAGTAATATTGGGAGGGACTGACCTGAGTCACGAAGCTGAATCTATGTCATCATTCGAAAATGCTGTTGCCAGTAGTGCAACTTTATGAGTAGGTGTACTGGTGCGTTGTTATTAGTTTTGACCAACAATTAAGGTTTTACACTATTTGTACGAAATCTTGCTCCTTGATACTGACGAGTCGACACAGCTACAGTGACTTCGCGATAGCAATAGCTGATCATGCGCTCTGCACATAGTAGTAAGGGACAGGTTGAAAGTAACTTACGAAGAATACTAAACACCAGAACTATTTCCGAGGCAAGTACGTAGGTGCTGCAATAGCAGACTCCTAGATAAGTCAAGTTCCTAAGAACAGAGAGAATGAAAAGGACAGTCGAGCAGCCAAAAAACCATTTATAGGTTTCAAAATAGGAGCCAACCTAAATTTATTTGTGATTAAACTCGCTCTGGAAGTAGATCTGTATGTAATGCACTAAAAGTACACATAATCAGTTCTTAAGGAACATATACGATCGAACCACATTTTCCGTCTATTGTAATTCCTAAATTTGTACACAGTGTTATTTTAGGAGGGCGGATACTGTGGCGTTCACGTAATTCGATTCATAGCTGTGATGCATTAGTCAAAGAATGGAATGCTAGACCTGTTGAAAACATTTTCTAGCAGTTTATTGCATAGGAGAGGTATTCGCACCTATGTTATGGGGAACCTACTTGGCAGCACCATCTTGTTAATACATCTCCAACTACTGTATGCGCCTAGGGTAACTCCAGCCAGAAAATTGTTCGCGAAGCTGTGATCGTTGTTAGTGTAAGAAACATGAGGTAGCATTTGCGGCAGCTGTGACAACAATGTCCAATAGTGTGTCTGCTGTATCGATACATTAACTGGAGAAGGAATGGCAGAAGAAGCAAAAGTGAAACTCCAGTACCACAGAAAACAGTGAAAGAAAGAAAAATGAACAGTTTCAATAAAAGATCTCTGGAAGTGTGAGCACATCGTGGCGCAGACAAACCCTTATGTAGCAAAAGCTCCACACGCGGCTAAGTGCCGCCACGGGAATCACAGATTTTTCTAATACCAGCAAACAGTTACAAACATAAGTAATAAAGCACCTCGACTCTGCACCTACATTCTCCTGTCATTCAATCAACCACAAGATGAGTTGTTCACTGCTCTTGTCATGCTGTAACAGAGCATGCTGACACTGAACGTTTCAAAATGGCCTCAAGAACACTAAAATGTTTTCAACAAGTTTTAATGCCCAGAAGCGTATTTTGATGTATCAGGTATAGTTAATTAAGGTGCAACTACTCAAGGAGGTCTAGGACGGGCAGTAATTATCGTGTGGCAAGGAAACTTGGTAGATACGTTAATTCTTTGATATGGAAAAAATTAGTTCCAATTCTGGCCATCATGTGAAAATCCGACACTGTACATCATCTCGTCGACCTCTCCAGTGCTCATACTGAATAAACTGTGTAAGCAGTGGTAATAATAATGTGAACTTTAAGGCTTTTTCACTTGTTTTACCTTTTCTTCCTACGTTCTGTTAGTAATCCGTTACATACCGAAACATTTCAGTACGTGTTTCTTGCATTCAGAGTGCCAGATTTGCACCCGGTAGCCAAAATTGGAATTAATTTTTTTTTCAGCGTAAATCGGTTCCGCATTAACGCTTCAGAATACCTAGCAAGTTTCGCTGCCATACGACAATTACAGCTCGCACAAGACCTCTGTGAGTAGCTGCACATTAATTACAACCACACTGTACTTTCTCAGCCCGCGAACATCGAACGGAGGCAGTGGTTTATAGACATATCAGAAATTTTAAAAACAGTGCTGTAAACCGTCTGTCTGTTTCAGGTACACTTTTGGCAATAATATGGTAAATTTGAAGGTCAATAGCAGTGGTAGACCACACTCGCGCCACATTGTATGTGTATTGAGAAATAAAAAGGCGAAATGAAATAAATGGATACGAATATTAACAATGCAGCGAAATCCTTGCTAGCTTTGTGTACTATCACTTACGAAATATTGCGGGTTTTTACAGAACGCGAGTCATCCTGCAGAGACCTTTACTGGAGTTTCGTGAAGAGTTTAGATGGTACCCTGACGATGAACCGTAGTAATGACCGAAACATTGCTGCACTTTGCGCGATGCAGTCACACGATCAGAAGGCTTCTATTGAATCTTGCACCGGCCGTAAAAGCCTACTCACATAAAAATGACGTCGCTTATTCGTCGTAGCGGGTAACCGCACAGAATTCCCATCACCGTAAAGGCGTCCTCCCTAGACAGGCAGCAGACGAAGAAGACTACGGAAGAATTTTAAAGGAAGGAGATAAGAAAGATCGACGCCCGAGAAGAAGTGTCTGTAGCTGTAATGTGGTTGAGGAGCAGGTGTGCGCGGCGGCTGAGGTAAGGGCAGAGCGCGCGGACGAGTCCGGCGCGGCGAGCGGGCCTACGAGTAGAAGCAGCTGCGCGCCTTGGGCAGGGGCTGGGGCGGCGGGGGCGGCGGGTGGAGGCGGCGCTGCTTGTGGGCGGCGGCGAGCAGCGGGCGCAGGCGCACGCACAGCAGCGCCGACGCCAGGCACGACGCCAGCAGCACGGCCAGCAGCACCACCAGCGTCGCCGCGAAGCCGGGCGTCGTCATGCAGATGAGGTGGTGCGGCGCCGGCTCGCTGTCCGGGCCCGCCCCCGCCCCCGCCGTCGAGCCCTCGGCCACGGGGATGGCCTGCTGGCGCGCCGCCGCCTCGTCCAGCGGAAACGTCAGGTCGCCGGTCGACACGACGCGGATGACGCGGTTCACGCCCACCGACTTCTCCGGGGGCGGCGTCGAGCCGGAGGCGTCCTGCTGGCGGCGCGCGTCGTGGGGCGGCACCTCCCGCCGCTGCCGGCGCACGCGACGCTCGTCGCGGGGCCGCGCCGCGCCCGCGGCGTTCAGGTACGCCTCCAGGGGCTGCGGCGGCGGGCCTGCACACAGCGGGACGGGGAGCGGTCAGCTCGAGCAAGCCACTGGGCTCGGAACATACACTGAGTTACAAGTAGATTAGAGACTTAATGCGTCAGTCAGGGAACTAAGAGGGTCACTCCAAAAGAAACGCACACCATTTTTTTAAAAATCCATCTTTTATTCTACATGTTTGAAAGTTTTACAGTGTGTAGATACATCCTTTAGGAACAATACTTTCCTTTTTCCACACAATTTCCATCCCTCTCAACTACCTTTACGCCATCTTGGAACCAGCGCCTGTATACCCGCACGGTAAAATTCTGGACCAACCTGCTGGGGCCATTGTTTGTCAGCGTGCACAAGGGAGTCATCATCTTCAAACCTTGTTCCACGAAGAGAGTCTTTCAGTTTCCCAAGGAGATGATAGTCACATGGAGCCAGGTCAGAACTGTAAGGCGGGTGTTTCAGTGTTGTCCATTCGAGTTTTGTGATCGCTTCCATGGATTTTTGACTGACATGTGGCCATGCATTGTGCAACAGCAAAACATCCTGCTTTTGCCGATGTGGTCGAACACGACTAAGTCGAGCTTGAAGTTCCTTCAGTGTCGTCACATATGCATCAGAATTTATGGTGGTTCCACTTGGCATGATGTCAACAAGCAAGAGTCCTTCGGAATCGAAAAACACCGTAGCCATAACTTTTCCAGCAGAAGGTGGGGTTCTGATTTTTTTTTAATTTTTTTTATGGGTGAATTTGTATGATGCCACTCCATTGATTGCCTCTTCGTCTCTGGTGAAAAATGATGGAGCCATGTTTCATCACCTGTCACAATTCTTCCAAGAAATTCATCTCCACCATTCTCGTACTGATCCAAAAGTTCGCTGCATACCGTTTTTCTTGTTTCTTTGTGAGCCACTGTCAACATCCTGGGAACCCACCTGGCACAAACCTTTTTTAACGCCAACATTTTCAGTATTTTGCAAACACTTCCTTCCCCTATCCCAATGTAGCGTGACAATTCGTTCACTGTGAAGCGTCTATCAGCAGTCACCAATTCGTTAACTCTCTGCACGTTGTCTGGGGTGTGTGCAGTACGAGGCCTGCTGCTGCGAGGACAATCCTCAATATTGCAGTGCCCGTTTTCATCGCGTAACCTGCTTACCCACGGACTAACTATACTACGATTGGCAGCAGCATCTCCATACACCTTTTTCAACCTCTTGTGGATGTTCCCCACTGTCTCGTTTTCGCAGCACAGAAATTCTATGACAGCACGTTGCTTCTGACGAACGTCAAGTGTAACATCCATCGTTAAGACATGCTGTGACGGCGCCACTCACGGGAACAGGTTGAACTAAGTTTGAAAACAAGCGAGAAGGATGTATCTACACACTGTAAAACTTTCTCACATGCAGAATGAAAACTGTATTTTTACAAAAATAGTGTGCATTTCTTTTGGAGTGACCCTCGTACCTAAAGCCTCCTGGAGCCAGAGACAGAGATACCGACCGAGACGATACAAGAGGGCCTCTAAATTAGTTATAATCAAACTTAATTGATAAGGAAAAATAAAAAAAATAATTATGTATGCTCTACGTTTGATTGGATCATATATGACGAAAATGTTTGTTTGAGCCATTGATGTACTGTGTTTTTCTCTCGTGAAGATTATTATTGTAATCGAAACCAGTACAGAATAAACACACAATTGTACAGTTGATGGTACATACGTGCTTTATTCAAATTATCTGCTAGCTTTGGACAGTAGACTATAAAAAAACTTTATTAATTCATCTGCCGAAGAGCAAGAATATAAGGGAACAATCAGCATTAGCTATGGATGCAGAAGAAAGAGCAATAAAGAAAGCGGATAAGACAGGGATGTGGAACTCTGAAACAGAGATACTGATAAGTGGGATAGAGATGCTTACTCGCTGCTGGAGGGAAGGACTGCTGGGATATACCGAGAGGAGAGATACAGAATATTTGGAGAGGCTTCAGTTGTCTTTTCGACGCATTATACTATGTCGTCACAGGCATCTGCTGGAAGTTGTAATGATATTCCACAACAGCTGCTCTATATAGATCTTTTTTATTTATTGCTACCGATTTCTAGCATTACTCATTTTCAAGTGTTCCCTGTAAAATCGTAAACACTACTCTGCAAAATAGCAAATGCTCGAAACTGCCAGCAGCTGTGTTGAAATATAACTGCAATACATTTTGTATTTTATACGATTTGTAGCTGCCGAACAGCGTGCACGGGATATGTTCAGATTATTGGGCAGTTTTTTCTGCCGATGTGTGACTGCAGTGGAGAAGAAGATGCCGAGTTATAAGACTCGAGTGCAGTCCTCAAAGACAGAAATGACTTAGTTTTCAAAACGTGCACTGAAAGGCACTGACGGGTGAATGAGTTGTTAGAATGATGGACGCAATGCTTACATTGGTCTGTGGACTACTGGTCAAATATTTCATGGAGAGCCTCGTCACGGTACGTACTGTGTCAGATAGATCTGCCCAGACCTAGTGGACGCCTAGTAAATGGCATTTATGTGCTGGATCTGTTCCGACAATTACATTCAGTAGAAGTGGAATGATCCGAACTGCAATCATTAGCTCTGGCATATGACAAAATGAGCGCAGTAGATCATCGGTTACGTGCCATATGAGTTTCCTCCAAAAAAAAAAAAAAAAAAAAAAAAAAAAAAAAAAAAAAAAAAAAAAAAAAAAAATGGCAACTCTTGCTTCAGGGAGAATGGGATCCATCTCCGATTCGCGATTCGACTGTATTAGCAAAATGTATTCCCTGAAGATACGCCTCATGATAATAACGAAAGTTCATGGCTGGTATCTCTGGAACGAACAGCAGTCGGCAGTTTGGACATTGAATGCTGAGGGAGGTTTGGTAGAATTTGTTCGTGAACCATTCGGAAGACATACTCGGAAGTCTCACTCATTAACTAAGCAACGAAATAAAAATTGCCCACCACAAAGTAGCTGGAAGTGTGGGTAGGAGAGGCTGACTTACCGTAGATGGTGTCGGCCCCGTAGAGCGCCAGCGGCGGCGCCTCGGAACACTGATCGGGGCACTGGTTGCGGCATATCTGGATGGTGCACTGGAAATGCACCTCCATCGAGTCGGGGAACTTGAAGGCCTGGAAGTGCGCGTACGAGAGGACGGAGGCGCTGGCGCCGAAGTTCTTGATCTTGGTGAAGCGCGACATGAGTTTGGGCCTGGTGACGCAGCCCTTCTGGTCCACCAGCTGGATGGGCGCGCGCTTGCCGTCGTGCGCCATGCAGTTCCTCACCAGCATGTCGAACTTCGAGTCGTCGTCCTTGATGGCCAGTACCATCGTCATCGTCTGGCCGATCTTCACCAGCCCAGACACCTCGGAAGCCCACGGTCCTTTGCCCACCTGGAGACAGATGTATCATGAACTTCCTACAGAGAGCTGTGCTTCATATCTCGTTTGTGTACTTTGTTACTTTTTTATTAAGACGTCAAAATTACAGTATTTTTGGATTGTCACGTACAGTTTACAATATATTAAGGAGACAAATTTAACACTCAAGTATTTTTGTTTGTTATTTCAATTGTATATTTATAAGATGTATTGCAACCCCTCTACAGTTCCGTCTAGTACACTGGAACTTAGCCCTCGATGTCTTAACACACGTCCTATCATCCTGCAACATCTTCTTGTCAATATTATCAGGTCTCCTTTCTTCGTCGATTCTGTGGAGAATCTCCTCGATCCTTACCTTATCGGCCCAACTAAATCTCAACATCTCTGTGGCACCACATCCCAAAAACATCGATTACCTTCTTTTCTATTTGTAGATGTCCATCCTATTGCATGTACGAGGGACTTCGGCTGATGATACATATGAAAAAAGTACCACCACAGATGCATCTTGAGAACGACTTTATGACTTACACGACTACTTTCGGCAGCACATTACCGCCATCCTCAGGCCCCATCACTGCCAAAAGAGTAATAGATTTCCTTAGCGCATTTACTGTGGAGTCCTTGTTACCAGTATACGTGGTCTAGCTTTCCTCAGGAGTCTCTACTGGACACCATGATGTCTCCAATGCCACACGGTGTCGAGACTCCTGAGGAAAGCTAGACCACGTGTACAAGTAACAAGGACTCCACAATATATGCGCCAGGGAAGTTTAATACGGTCTTGGCAGAGGCGCGGCCTGAGGATAGCGGTAATGTGCCTCCGAAACTAGCCGTGTGTGACAATAAAGTCATTCTCAAGACACAGTTGTAGTAGTACTTTTTCTTATATACCTTCTTTTCTGTTTTTCTCATCGCTCATGATTCACTTCCACAATACAACTCTGTGCTCCAAATGTATATTTTCATAGATGTCTACCTCAAACAAGCTCTATGTTTGATACTAGTAGACTTCTTTGGCCAGAAATGCCCTCTTTGCCTGTGCTAGTTTACTTTGTATGGTCTCCTTGTTTCGTCCTTCATGCGTTTTTTGTTTCCAAGGTAGTGGAATTCCTTTATTTAGTCTACTTAGTGGCCAATAATTTTGATGTTAAATTTATAGCTAACCTCATTCCTGATACTCCATATTACTTTCGTCCTTCTTCCCTTTACTCTCAATTCATATTCTGCTCTCGTTAGACTATTCATTCCATTCAACAGGTCCTATAATACCTATTCACTTTCACTGAGGATCTCAAATGTTATCATTGACATAGTTTCGCCCTAAATTTTAAACCCACACTTGAAACCTCCTATCATTTCCGTCACTGCTTCTTCGATGTACAGATGGAACAGTTGGGGCAAAGACTTGCATCCTTGTCTTACCTCTTTTCAACCCGTGCACTTTGTTATTTGTTTTCTGCGTTTATTGTTCCCACTTGTTTCATGTACACTTTATATATTACCCGTCTTTCCCTATAGCTTGCTCTTGTTTTTCTCGTATTTCCAACATCTTGCACCGATGACCAGTATCGAACGCTTTCTCCAGATTGACAAATCCAATGAAATCTTGCTTCCATGCAAGAACTGTCACTCAAGTGCTTTTATAGTTCCGTCAGCTAAACAGGTATTAATCTAACAGACTCTCGATTTTCTTTTCCATTCTCTGGCACGAACGCGTATGCGTGAGACGTTAAGATGAGTGTGAGTTCATTCTTAGCTTGTCCGTTCTTGCTATCTTCTGGATTGCGTGGACGATATTTTTCTGAAGGTTTATTGTACGTATCCAGCCTATATAGTCTACATATCAAGTCGAATAGTTGCTTGGTTGTCACTTGCCCCAGTGACTGCAGAAATTCCATTATCGTTCCCTTCTGCTCTATTTGATTAAAAGTCTTCCAAATTGTTAAACTTGGACGTTAGTAATGGATTCCCCTTATGTCTTCAAAAATGACTTCCATTTCTTTTTCTATCATGCTAGCAGAATGTCCCTACCCCTCGCAGAGCACTCAGTGCATACTTTCCACAAATTTGCTCTGTCCTCTACATTTAAACAGCGGAATTTCTATTACAGTCTAATTTGAACACCCTTGCTTTTAATTACAGAGTAGCTATTTTTGACTTATCTGTATTCTAATTGTATTATTATTATTATTATTATTAATAGCGTATGGATCAGTGGCTTGTTGCAGGTTTTTCAATTGGGCACCACGTTGGCGACTTGTGTGTTGTTAACCTGCCTCATTTATCCAAAAGGGGGAAGAGGACCTACAGTTCAACTTGGAAACCGATCCGCTGTCGTTTCTGACGACTCTTCACGTCACTGAGAGGTGAAGTACAGATGAAAAGCAGGCAGAGTTTCTTTGATCCGGCCGGGATTCGATCCCGCGACCTATCAGCTAAGAGGGATGCACTTTAATCGTAGACCACCAGGCCCGACCTCTACTCGTGTATGCTGAATCTGCTCTTCCGACAGCTTTTTTTTTCAGATTCCTTCACATTTATCCTGCAGCCATTTCGCCTTGGCTTTCGTGCACTTTGTATGAGCATATCGTCATTAAAGTCTCATTTATGTGCTGTTAAGTTACTTTTACTTGTTTAAAATTACATGATGTGAGTTTTATAATGATAATGAAAAGAATGAACAAGAATAATGAAGTAACATCATAAAATAGAAATTATGTTGAAGTACTTCTTCATGTATTGTGAATATTGGGACTGGTATAAAACAATATTTGCTATACAAGGTTACATATTTTCTTTTAAACCTACTTCGGCCCCTCAGTGTATATCGTAAACAAGAGCAGTTCTTCAACACTCCCTTGGCCGTTATACGTCCGAAACCTGAATGTGCTTCCACATATGGCGATTCCTACCCGCTAAGGACACTATGATGAGCTGCAGTTGCTTCGAAGTCATCGATCCAATCTTGAAGGTCATCCAAGAATTTTGTCCACGAGGTGTTAGCTTGCAGCTGTGACTGTAACTATACCGAAAGTCAATGAACACATCATGAACATGGGTGCCGGTATCCCATAGACAGACCAAGTAATCTGAGTTTCACAAGATCTCTGTTTAGAAAATTCCATATTAATTCCTACATAATGGATTCTCGATCTGCAAAATGCAAAAGATGGACAATGAAGCACTCAGTCCTTTAGCTAAGTTTTTAGACAACATAGTTGTGTGGAGATAACAGCGATTGGTTTACTTATAATCAATTATTCAAAATGACAGTCACAATCGCATTATTCATTTTGCCGCCAACCAGTTTAAACCCACGATGGTGTCATCTTCAGGGCAATTTACACCATTTGGTCGATCGCTGGAGTCGTCACCCCATCGCGGGTTGAAACCGGTTGGCGGCAAAATAAATGATGCGATTGTGGCTGTCATTTTGAATAATTGACCTTCAGCTAAGCGCGTCTTCCCGATCGCCCTCCTTGGAAGTTGTAATGATTTGCAACTTTTCTCAATTGCTTGGAACGCTTTCTTGTTTCAGAGACCTACAGGGACTTTCTTGTCGGAAAGGAGCACCAAGAGAAGTGGCGCAGTAGTTAGCACACTGGACTCGCATTCGGGAGGACGACGGTTCAAACCAAAGTCCGGCATCTAAATTTAGGATTTCCGTGGTTTTCCTAAATCGCTCCAGGTAAATTCCGGGATGGTTCCTTTGAAAGGGTTCGGCCGATTTCCTTCCCCATCCTTGACAAAAGTCGTGCTCGTGCTCCACCTCTAATGACCTCGATGTAGACTGGACGTTAAACCCAATCATCCTTCCTTCCTATGAGGGCAACAGGTTCTTTCGCATAATTTGTAAATAGCTTAGTCTCATATGATGACTTATTTTGGCGAATTCTATTGTTTTGTCGATACTTCGTGGTTTCCGAAATTGTCAGATTGGGTAGTTTTTCCAGGGTGTTTGGGTTTTGGCTGAAATGGCATTTACACGTATTTTTCTACATGAAAGTTTTATAAATAATGGCAGAATGGCAGGATGTTTAATTCTCCTACAGTTCTCAGTATGACGTCATAGAAATTATATATGTCCCAATGAATTCTCGGGTGACTCTGTTTAGTTACTGTTTTGATTTGGGTTTCGTACTCTTCCGTTCGACTCAGCCTCGTGGTGCCAATGGAGGAACTACTAGACCGAGCAGCAGCTCCTCCAGGCCACAATGGCGGGGAGAGTGGTTCGCTGACCCCACGCCCTTTCTACCGCCACTGACGCCATTGGAAGAGAATGACACAATGGTCGGACGATACCGACAGGCCCGCCAGGACCTGTGGATTGAGTTTGCAGAATATGGAATCTGTGGGTTCGGGAGGGTAATACGGAATGCCGTGCTGGATCCCAACGGCCTCGTATCACTAGCAGTCGAGATGACAGGCATCTTATCCGCATGGCTGTAACGGATAGTGCAGCCACGTCTCGATCCCTGAGTCAACAGATGGGGACGTCTGCAAGACAACAACCATCTGCACGAACAGTTCGACAACGTTTGCAGCAGCATGGACTATCAGCTAGGAGACCATGGCTGCGGTTACCGTTGACGCTGCATCACAGACAGAAGCGCCGGCGATGGTGTACTCAACGACGAACCTGGGTGCACGAATGGCAAAAAGTCATTTTTTCGTATGAATCGAGGTTGTGTTTACACCATCATGATGGTCTCATCCGTGTTTGGCGACATCGCGGTGAACGCACACTGGAAGCGTGTATTCGTCATCGCCATACTGGCTTATCACCCGGCGTGATGGTATGGGGTGCCATTGGTTACACGTTTCGGTGACGTGTTGAAGCTGCATGGGCAGCAGTACCTGTACACACCATCCAAGCTCTGTTTGACTCAATGCCCAGGCGTATCAAGGCCGCTATTACGGCCAGAGGTGGTTGTTCTGGGTACTGATTTCTCAGGACATATGCTTCCAAATTGCGTGAAAATGTAATCACATGTCAGTTCTAGTATAATTTATTTGTCCAATGAATACCCGTTTATTATCTGCATTTCTTCTTGGTGTAGCAATTTTAAAGGCCAGTAGTGTAATAAACGCGTATATTACACAACAATAGATCTCACTGTTCCTACGTGTACTGAAACCGGAGGAGGTCTTTATTTGTTAAGGAGTGGTGAAAGTTTTCGTTGGGATGCGACGGAGTGACTCACCTGTATCTGCATCCAGCAGCCGACGTTGTCTCCCGCGAAGTCAGCCCTGACGACGTCGAGCATGTCGACGGGGAAGGGCCGGAACGTGACGGACTTCTCGTACTGGTCGTGCCACGTGCAGCGCAGCTTCCTCGCCTGGTCCCACACCTCCTGCACCTGCGCACCCACACCGACAGTCGGTCACACGCTGGCAAGTCTTAATTATTAATCCAGTAAAAGAAAGTCCGATAGAAAATGATACAAATAAGGTCTTTAGAAAAGTTATTAATTGGTTTTCCGCGAATGGGCTTGCTCCTAACTTTAAAAAAAACTCAGTACATCCACATTTCTGCTGCAAAAAGTATAATTCCTTCAATAAACATAACACATCGAAAGAAGCCAGTAGCCAGGGTAGAGCATACTAAGTTTTTGGGTGTACATATAGATGAGAATCTTAATTGTTAAATTTATATTTTGGATCTCCTAAAGTGACTAGGTTCAGCAACTTTTGTAATCAGAATATTTGCCAATTTTGAGGTTGTAGAAATTAGTAAGCTAACATACTTTGAATACTTCCACTCTCTGATGTCGTGCGGAATAATACTCTGCGGCAACTCAACACTTAGGCAAAAGGTATTCATTGCTCAGAAGAAAGTAGTTAGAAGAATGTGTGGGGTTCATAGTCGCACATCTTGTAGGCATCTGTTTAAAAGGTTAGGAATTCTTACAACTGCTTCACAGTACATTTACTCAGTAATGAAATTTTTTCCCAACAACATGGACCAGTTTAAAATCAACAGCGACATTCATGATTACAATACCAGAAAAAAGAAAGACCTACACTACCCTTTACTTAACCTATCTTTGGCACAGAAAGGGTAAAATATGCTGCTATAAAACTTTTTGATAAATTACGAGATGAAATAAAATGTCTGACAGACAGCAGTAATAGTTTCAAAAACAAATTGAAATCATACCTCCTTGACAACTCCTTCTATACTATAGATGAATTCTTGAATATGACTAAATAAATCTGGAGATATAGTATATGCATTCTGTGCCATTTAAGGGAATGGGATGGATAATAGAAATATTTAGGTATAACACTATAATGTAAACAAAAGACCCTTGCTTCCTGTGCGCATTTTTTTGTGCATTTGATACGATCCATATCATAACGGTTTCTCCGTGCTCTTGATCAATGGAACACGTAACTAACTAACTAAAGGATAAAACTGTACGCCCGACTGGATTGCGAGCTTTTGCCAAAATTAAAATTTATTTGCCCCCAACAGACTAGTTACTCCTCTAAAGACTACTTCCAAGTCACACTCGCCATAGTAAACTAGAAAGTAAGAGCGTGCGTGAGGACAGGAATGGAGCCTGTCGTATTAAACCTGCGTCTGGTACTGCAGGTATCAGTTGAAAATTACCTGCAAGGCAGAAACTGGCCACACGAGATGTCACATTAAATTTTAATTTTAACAATAGGTTTATAATCCCACCTGAAAAATGGTTTTAATCTGTAACACTTTCATAGTGGCTGTGCTGCCGAAAGTAAAGAAACTGACGGAATTTACAATCTTATGTTTCGCTGAGTTCAGTAGTATTGTGACAATACTGCTAAAATGGAACAAACATTTCCTTAAGCTACAATAAGACACGTCGATCTCAGGGAGAAAAATGAACATTAGGCAAGACATCAAAAATGTTAATTTTACGGTAAACGATGAAAGATCTAAGTAATTTGGGGTCTTAAATATAAACGCAAACAGACCTCATATCTCGATAATGGTAAAGCAAAATATCTAAAAACTTAGCGTATAAGACATCAGTAAAGTAACAGTACCTATGAAACTAGCGAATATGAAACTTTAAAGACGATTAACTGCAAACTGAGCAACAGAGAAGGAATAAATGGTAGATAAAGCCTAACAACGTGACTGCGCTGTGACAATATTTAGAAAGAAATAGTACTCTGATAAAAATATAGAAGATAGTACAGCTATAAAGTTGTTCAAATAGAGTGGATATCAACTTTCAACGGTAAAAATTACATATTTATAATACTCGTATAGAAATATACCTGTACGTCGAATAATGAAGGAGAGAAATAAAATTTTTAAACAGGAATAGAACTTCCGGCGGAAGAGATATAAATGCTAATGCTTGCACACGATATAACCTTCCTGGCCGGATGCGAGAGAGACCTGTTGAAAGGAGCAGACAATATGCTTGTCACAGAATGTGATTTAAGGATAAACAGAACAAAACGGAGGAGATGAAGAGTAGTCGAAAGGAGACTAACGACTTACTTAATGTCAAATTTGATAACTGCAAGGTAGTGGAGGAAGTGAAAGAGCTCTTCAAAATAGGCAGTAAGCTTACATACGATGGTCGAAGAAAAGAAGGTATAACAAAACAGATTAGCCCAGACAAAGAGGGCTTTCTTGCTGCTATCAGATATTAATGTGGAACGCGGGGAGAAGTTGGAAGTGTCCGTCTAGAGCGCCACAGTACTGCGTGGAAGTGAAGCGTGGACCATTGGGAATACGCATAAGAAGAAAGGAAGCTTAGAAAGGGATGCTATCGAAGAAAATTAAAAGTGAAGAGGGCTGATAATTGTGCAAGCATACACTTCCGCAGCCGTTTTCATGTTCAATAAATTTTTTCTGCATTTGACGCGTCATCACGTTGTTGCGTAGACCTACGTTCCGGTCACTGCTGCAAGTAGCTTTCATCAGGATGCTGTACAAGATGTTGAAAAAGAGTGTCATATATTGCTACTGGAGGTAGTTTTGATCAAAATTAGAAGAAAAGTTCTCGTAATCGCTCATCTGAAGAGATGGGCCGTTTTACTTGTGACGGCAGGATACATAGAGATGGCGCAGGAAATTA
The DNA here is from genome assembly GCF_021461385.2 of Schistocerca piceifrons. Lineage (NCBI taxonomy): Eukaryota > Metazoa > Arthropoda > Insecta > Orthoptera > Acrididae > Schistocerca > Schistocerca piceifrons. The sequence continues at coordinate 725,362,290 of NC_060138.1, forward strand.
CCACAGTGCACTAGTGTGAGCCAATGGAAATCCCGAGAAATCACAGAGATGAGGTTTCAGGAACGCCTCAGCATCGATGTATTGGAATGAATTGTCGGTGCCGGACTGGTAGGACCATACTCTTTATCAGATTAACTGGTGTATTATATCACTTATTCCTGTATGGTGAATTACCAGCGCCAAGTGACATTCGATTGTGGCTTATGCGCGAGGGCACACTACCTCACTTTCTAAGGATAGTCCGACAGTACCTCATCACAACTTTTCATGAGAGATAGATGGTTGAAGGGGTCGGGTAGGGTGGCCTCTGCGTTCAGCGAACCTGAATCCGTTGGATTTCTGGCGATAGGAACATCGTCGAACGCCAAACCCATCGAAAATGTGCAGACATAACAGGAGTGTATGACCAACGCACGTGACGCAATCTGAATGGAGCGAGGTGTATTTGAAAGAGTGCGTGATTCCATGGAAAAGAAGGGCTGAAGGATGTGGCAGAATGCGTGGTACAGAGTTTACCTATACGGTGCGACACTTCTTTTAAACAGCTAATATATACTACTAAAACATGTCGACGGGATAACATGTCCGAAAAATTGGGCAGGTATTGCACAAAATGGAGAAGTTTGTGCATCAGTTTTTAGAATGAAGAGGTACTGTAAGGTTAGGTGCGTATTGAGGTCTATGGAGAACGCCTACCAGAAGAAAGGACGAAGTCGTCGGAAATCTGCTATGACATCCGGGAATAAAAATTCTGGTGTTGCAAAGAGTAGTAGAGGAGGAAAACAACAGACACACGTAAACAATAGAATTTACTTGCCGTAAAAAATCATGCAACATCGTCAAGGACCGTGTTCAGCTTCACCGGAGTACAGTACGAGCATACTGAGGGGCTGTAGTGTTAATGATTCATTTGTCAGTCATCGGCGCTCAGGAAGCCCAAATGCCCACCCTCTGTTTTGATTCTGCAGGCTTATCTGTGATGACTTTAGGGGTAAACAGTTTGTAGTATTAATTCTTGGATATAACCGTGCCCCACCGACGAGTACACACACATTCGCATTGTGGGCCGGTGGGATACTGAATGCACGTATCGACGGCTAACTGCACACGTTGGGCACAGTGTACCGACGGTGCGTCGCTGCTTTCAGCTGTGGTCTGTGGGACATTCCCACAAGTGTAGACCAGGTTGTGGACGTCCGCGTAGTACATACGCAGGTCAAGAGTGACGCATTGTGCGAGCAGCGGTGGTCGACCGAATATCAACCGAGGACGAATTCTGAGTACATGTTGAAGCTGCTGTGTCATCAGGGACCAATGGGAACCGTCTTCTTGCAGCAAGATAAAGGCCACGTGCGCCTCTGGCCAGGCTACTACTGACACTATAACGCTCCCAAGCATGGCTACTCTGGTGGCGATCAAAAGTGGAGAAAGGAACTACACTCTGTATTTAGTGATGAGAGTAGGGTCTGTCTGCATGCGAGTAATGGACGTACACGTGTACTGCATAGACCTGGTGAGCAGGCAGCGTATTTCACATTCGCTGATCAATGTGACGTCAGCACCGGGACCTCGGCTTTCGGTGAGGTCAATGGCGGTGAGGGATCTACCGATGGGGGACGCTAGGATGGAGAGGCGAGTGGCGAGCTTAGCTGTTTCTAGACTGCTGGAAGGAGTGGGCTCTTCCTCAAAGACTTCCAAAACAGGAAAAATTCCAGAAATCTCCGAAATATCTAGGCGGTAGCTGTTCTTCATCTCCTCCACCTACTGCTACGTGATTTCATAGCTATGTCGGTGGTATATAATATATAACCTATAATGACAGAATTTCTCGGAATGTCTAAGAATCTCAAATTGAACAGGTATGAATTAAGAAAAATACAAAAGAAGATGCAAAGGGAACGTACCGTAGACATTTCTGAGCGACAGATCTCATTTCAGGCCTCGTAATGTGAGTATCCATCACTTACAACCAGCGGTCACATTTGGGTGTTTTTGCAGGGTAAAGCATCGAGCGGCACAGGGTTTTATCCCCATTGTACTGTCATTTCTTCGAGAGGGAGGTGACCCGCTTTTACAGCAGAATAATGCACGTCCACACACGATGTGCTTTCATTGTGTACAGTGTACAGCAAATGTCCTGATCAGCTGTATCACCAGATCTCTCGCCAATTGAACACGTAAAGGGGCGTGACGAAGCAGGAACTTACTCATTCTCGAGGGCCTGCAACATGCAGTGCCGAGCTGCAACAAAAGGCGGAAGATGCTTAGGACACCGTATCGTAGAATGTCATTCGACATGCTTGTAACCGCTTACATGCGGGAAAAAAACGTCTGCGTTGCCGCCAGAGGCGGGGGGGGGGGGGGGGGGGGGGGAGTTATACACAGTGTGTTGATGCTGTTATTTGGCACCGTCTATTGTGACACATGTGTTTCATTTGGTGTGAATTTAACACATACTTCTTTAACGACTGACTACCTGTCACGTCAGTTGACAATAATATGACCTTGTCCTTGAGGGTGTTGTACTTTTTCTTCGACACCGTACACATCAGATTACGGAGATGGTTGGGTGTAAAAATTGGGCAGAGGTGGAAAGGTTAGCAAAGGCCAGGAGAAATGGAGGTCAGCATCGAACCACACGAAAGATTGTCGACTTTAAAAAAAAAAGAAAAAGTTATCAGGAAGTGATTTATAAGATGGACAGACGAGGATTTGTGGCGCTGTCCTCCACGTACCTGCGGGTCGTACTGGACGACGATGATGTTCTCGAAGTAGGTGCCGGAGCCGGAGTCGGCGCCGTAGCCGTAGAGGCCGTTCTCGGAGTTGCCGGCGGTGCCGCACGAGTGGATGCTGATGTCGAAGGTGGCCGCCTTGCGGCCCAGGCCGGCGGGCAGGTGCACGCAGTTCACGTTGCTGTAGTGGCCCTTGCTGAACACGATGCCGTAGAACGGCTTGTCGAAGCCCAGGTACACCTGCAACCGGCCGCCTCATTAGCGGGACATTATTCCGCGGCCGGCTCGCGGAACCGGTATCTCCGGGACCCCGGTATATGCGCACGGCTGTAAATATTGTCCGCTTAAAATTAAATCTGACCGCTAATTTGCTCAGTTCCTTAGCGCTGTTTACCTCTCACACCGCATATTAATAAGACCTGAGTTTTAATTTTCACTTTTATTGGCAGAACTAACTGCCACAATTGATATCTCTGCGTAGCAAATTAAGGAAACAGAGCTAACGCAAATAATTTTCTCACCTTCCCCAGTAACATAAGTTATATAATTTTCCTCAATATATGCGGTCATATTTTCGAGCTGTCACAGGTCCAGCAACTTGCGTTCCGTTGACATCACAATAAATACAGTCCATTCATTTTATGCGTGTAACATTAACAAATTGTTGAGTATCGCTATGTAAAGGAGAAACAGATTTAATGAAACTGATCTTCCTAGAATATAGCCTGCAGTACAATTTTTCTTACACCAGAGAACGTTACCACGTATGAGTATCATGTTAAATACCAGAAAAGATCCAGCAGTCGAGAGTCGAAACCTGAACTATTAGACTTGTAGAGACAGACCTGACGTTGATTTGCTCTTCTTCCACTTTGAATATGCATCTAGGACTACATTCTACCCTTATAAGCAAAAGGCAATATAAACCCTTGACTATAATATGAAAATAGTGGAAAGCCCAGCACATACATCTTTCGTGTATACTAATGTAGGTCTCAGCTTCCTCCCTCTCTCTCTCTCCGTCCATTAATGTACGCACCACTGGAAACGTAAATCTAACTCAAATAATACTCGAATCGACGCAGAAGGACCATGTTTCGCACCCTGTCGCCGAGTTGGTCGTCTCCAAGTGACACAGGTAAATATACATTCAATATTCTAAGACAAGAAAAAAATCGTTAAAATCCTAGCTTGGTGAAGGGCTCCAAACGTTCCTATTGGGAAAGGATCTGGCGACCTTGCTGGCCAAGATGTGAATATAACCTGCAGAAACTCTCGCCGTGTGTATGCGAGCATTATCTGGTTCAAATGTAAGGCCACAATGGCTCGTCATGCGGGGCAACAAAAAGAGGCGTAGAATATCGTCTATGTACCACTGCGCTGCAAACGCTCTGCCGACGACAACCAAATGGGTCCTGCTTTGAACAGAAATGGCAGCTCAGACCACCACTCCCGGCTTTCAGGACGTATGGCGAGCGACAGTCTCCAGACACGTCCTTGTTACTCATCAGGGCACAGTTCGAAGCGGGACTTATCACTGATGATAATTCTACTTTATTCAATAAGATTCCAAGCTAAAGACGTGACTGGAGACGCCGTGGACAGCGTTGCGGTACCTCCCCGACGGTCGCCCGCCATACGGCCCAACAAACAAGAGTGTCGGTCTGGGGTGCCACTTCATTTCACAGCATGATCCCTGAGACTGACACCAGCGGCACTTCCGGTAGTTTCTATTGCTTGTGTTCTTGCTTGGGCAGCAAGTTTGACAGATCTATCCCCAGTTGAGAATATTTGGAGCATTGTGCGCAGGGCCCTCCAACCATATCGGGACTTTAGCAATATAACGTGTCAGTTGGACAGAATTTTGTACGATATCCCGCAGGAAGACATCCAAGAATTCTATAAATTAGTGCCAAGCCGAAAAACTGCTTGCATAAGGGCAAGAGATGGACCAAAGGGTTATTGAGTAGCAAAATTTGTGAAGCTCTTTATTTTGAATAAATCATCCAATTTTTCTGAAAGTGTAATCATTTGTTTGTTTGTACGTTTAGATAACATCTACCGATTGCAGTCCATTAGGATAAGTCCTTCGCGGTACATCGGTTTCCTTTTCCTTACGGTGTATATACCACTGTTTTTGAATGCTTTGTGTTATTTTATTACTACAGACAAACAACATTTCTATATTAATATATTCATGTTAGGTTTATAGATTGTCTGATGAGTATGAATACAATTCTTATGTTTCTAAACCTGTAGGCTTGAAATATCAGAGAACAAGTCAGTAATTGTACAGATATTTACTGATAAGTGCAGTCAACGAAGGAAAATTAGGAGACAAAATTAATATAGCAGCATATTTTTGTACAATGGAAGGGGAGAGTGTCTTGAACAACACACTAGGAACCCTAACTGGTGTGGTGTGAGCGTGCTGGGTGGGTTTGGGGGGGGGAGGGGGAGGTCATGTAGGCAAGGTGTCAGTTGTTTAGGTTTTTCTTCAATGTCTCGAAAACTGTGACATTTAGCGAAAATGTTTCTGAGTCAAATATTGAACTACATTACATATACTGCAAAAAAGATCTTATTCATTTGTTATATAGAATTAATGTTTCCGCGTTACAGAGGACGCAAAAATCGATTATTAAATACAGTATTTTAATGGTATAAAACTGATGTTTTAGGGAAGTGAGAGCAAATGTTAAAAGCGTGTACTACGCCTAAGTGTAGTAGAAGCGTATTAAGAGATAAATTGTGTTCTGGTGTGTAACAGGGAGGAAACATGGTGGTGGAGGTTAGAAGCGTGAGGGTACGTAATTGCCGGATTGTGGTCATACTTTTCCATCCTTCATAGGTTTGCAAAATGCTGTTCTTGCGTCTGTATGATTAGCAACTCATATCTCTATTTACCAAAGTGAACACCCACAAATTCCCTTGTGGGATATTTAATGTAATTCAATTTTTGACTGAGAAAAATTTCGCTAAATGTCGCGGTTTTCGAAGTATTCAAGAAAATCCTAAAAATCTGACCTTTACATCTCATTACCCCCTCCCCCCTTACTCCCACCCACAAAATTTACACTCCACCGGTCAGGGTTTTGAGTATGTTATTCACGACACTCTACCCATACCACTGTACAAAAATTTGTGACTACCCGAATTTTTTCTGTGGGTCTACCTGTTTTGATCTTCGTTGACTGGGCTATATGGTATGTGAGGCATTCGTCTTCAGGGCTAGCTCCATTTTCGCTAACATTTCTCACCTGTGGATTAACATTCCTGGTATGGTCTGATATAAACGACAGTAATTTCAATTCACGGCAATATTTCCTACGTCATAATGTGTAAAACCAGTAGGGGAGTCTTTTGTAACCACATTTACAGCTAGTTTTCTTCCGCGCCGTACATATGAATAAGTGGTCGTGAACTGAGTTCCTAGTTACATCCAATTTTACTGATTATATGCTGCGAAATGCTGCTTACAATGAAGAATAAACATTTCAGGTAATATTGTTTCACAGATTATCTCGGATATGTTGGCCGGGCTGGGATAATGTAAATTATTTCGTCTGACAGTGCACATGTAGGATGATGACATTGTTCCATGGTAGATGAAGTTCTATCTGATCATGTAATTGACCGCTAATTGACCGCCGGGAACATGTTACACAAAAGCACGCAGCAGCTTCAGAATTTGCAGGAGACTCTCATGCAGATAATCTTGCTACTATTTCTACAGTTTCAAACACTACTGTAGTAACTGGTGGTAGTTTGTGTAGCACAGTGTCAAGTGGACCAGTGAATGAAACTTCTAGCACAGATGCAGCTGGCTGGGCATACTGTTATCTTGTGCTTGAAGAAGCGTTTCATGATACTCTTGAAACTGGCTCTGATACTGCAGTGGTTGTAAAGATGAATATGTATGCATGGTCTAAAGGACCTTGTGAATGCCAGTCCTTTGGGAAATGGCTTCCTAACTTCCTGCAGATTTTTTTCAAACTTTACCTTCTCACATTTTAGGCTCCTAATTGATTAGCTGAATGCAATTTTGTCATATGATGACATGGTAGGAAACCGTGGCTGTTATTTGAAGACAAATTTTGTTGGTGTTGAGACAGCAACCAGCCACAAATTTAAGTTCCTTTATTCAAAAGGTACCGTTACCGGTTTAGAATCATTACAATTCGTCGTCAGACGGCTTTCATGCTTTCTTTAAAACATGTAGTGCGTTTTTTATTGATTAGTTGTCCTAAAATATAAATAATACATAATTATAAGCACGCCACACAGATGGGTGCGATACAGGCCGACATTTCACGTAAGTCACATCCCAATGCAAATCTGTATGTCCACAGTCTGTTGATTTGTAGTCTACAGTGTAAAATTGTATTTGAGATAATTTCATTTGGATTGGCTATTCGTTGACAACTGTGACTATCCAGAGTGATTCAACTAAGCAGTTTACCATAGGTATTTCGTACTTCTTCCTCATTCAGATGAACTGTGCGAAAGTACGCAGTAAATGACGTATGGTCTGTCTTCATATCTTCGTTAATTATAGAGATGTCGGTATCAACTTCGCTTTTCCAAGAAAAACTAAAGTAATTTCTGCTGATAGTTCTGTAGTTAAAAAAGAGACGAATTCAAAGGCCTTTCACTCTTCAGATTTAGGTTGTTAGTTTCGGAGTCAATACAGTATATACAACGTAGGATTTATCGGTTTTGTACATGAAACAGATTGCTACCTTACGTGGAAGTTCGTGGTTTAAGAACCAAATAAGGAAATATGTCATGTTGGACAAAGAGGAAACAGAGTGCTGCACCGTCGCTTTATCGATATCTACTGAAGCGCCAAAGAAACTGGTATAGGCATGCGTATTCAAATACAGAGGTACGTAAACAGAAAGTATACGGCGCTACGGTCGGCGACGCCTGTATCAGACAACAAGTGTCTGGTGCAGTTGTTAGATCGGGTACTGCTGCTACAATGGCTGGTTATCAAGATTTAAGTGAGTTTCAACGTGGTGTTATAGTCGGCTCACGAGCGATGGGACACAGCATCTCCGAGGAAGCGATGAAGTGGAGATTTTCTTGTGCGACCATTTCACTAGCGTACCGTGAATGTCAGGAATCCGGTAAAACATCAAATCTCCAACATCACTGCGGCCGGGGAAAGATGTTGCAAGAATGGAACCAACGGTGACTGAAGAGAATCGTTCAGCGTGATAGAAGTGCAACTTTTCAGCATATTGCTGCAGGTTTTAATGCTGGGCCATCAACAACTGTCAGCGTGCGAACCATTCAACGGAACATAATCGACATGGACTTTCGGAGTCGAAGGTCCATGCATGTATCCTTGATGACTGCACGACACAAAGCCCTTACGCCTCGCCTGGACCTGTCAACACAGACAGAGGACTGTTGATGTCAGGAAACATGTTGCCTGGTCTGACGAGTCTCGTTTCAAATTGTATCCAGCGCATGGACATGAACGGGTATTGGGACAACCTCATGAATCCATGGATCCTGCATGTCAGCAGGGGACTGTTCAAGCTGGTGAAGGCTCTGAAATGGTGTGGGGCGTGTGCACTTGGAGTGATATGTGGCCCCTGATTCGTCTAGATACGACTCTGAAAGGTGACACTTACGTAAGCATCCTGTCTGATCACCTGCATCCATTCATGCCCATTCTGCATTCCGACGGACTCGGACAATTCTAGCAGGACAATGCGACAGGAACACTCTTCTAAGTTTAAACACTACCACTGGTCACCACACTCTCCAGACATGATCATTATTGAGCATATCTGGAATGCTTTGCAGCGTGTTGTTCAGAAGAGATTTCCACCCCTGATTTATGGATAGCCCTGCACGATTCATGGTGTCAGTACCCTCCAGCACTACTTCAGGCATTCGTGGAGTCCATGTCACGTCGTGTTTGCGGCACTTCCGCGTGCTCGCGGTGGCCCTACACGATATTAGGCAGGTGTAACAGTTTCTTAGGCTCTTCAGTGTAAAAGGGACACAATCGAAATATAGCTTACATTATTTCTGAGTCGTTCACGTGTGTGATTAGTTTGCTGGTATTGGTTAGTTTGTGGAAAAGAAGCCGACGCTCATCCAGTTCTTTCTGGTCGCTGGGTACTAAGTGTAGCCAGAATACACGCCTCTTTTGATGCCACTGGACTCTTACGCTGAGTTAAGTTCAAAGACTAAGACTATCCACTAATTCCGACCACATTAGAGGATTTAAAATATCGCATTGTTTGAGCATATGCAGTAATATCGAAGTAATCTCTTCAGTCTATCGACAAGTTCCTGCAGCTGTGACTGCAAACTTGAACTGCAATGTAAAATGGGCGTTTCGAACACTTTATGAAATAAATGAAATTTTAAGGACGTTTTTATGACCACATTCTTTCGTGACCACCTCAGGAGGCGAAGTTATTATCCAGCAGTCTCAATACCTCAATTCCTGGTTTTCCAAATTTATTCAGTTTTTGACGTGCAGCTTTGTTTCAACGATCTAGCAGAAACAAGAACAAAATTCCTACCGTAGATGCCTTTTCGTTTGCCTTCCAGTTGCTGTATTGGTCCAGCCACACGTAGCCAAATTAAATTTATAACTGTTTTAAAGGGGACTTTTCTCCACTATTCTGCTACGCAGTTCGTGATCTAGTAGTTAGCGTCGCTTTCTCTACATGGTGGAGTCTCGGGTGAGATTACCGGCTGGGTCGGAGAGTTTCTTCGCTTGGGGATGGTTGTTTATGCTGACCCAAACACTTCAACTCATCCTCATCCACGCACAAGTCACTGACGAGGGGTTAAATAGAAAGACTCGCACTAGGGGGCCGAAAAACAAAAGACTTGGTCTCTCAGCAATTTGTGCCGTACGATTATTTCATTTCAGTAGACTCCCTTACAAGAAGACCTCGCGAACATCCCCTCATCGATTTATTTCACATTGACAAGGTGTGCAGGCCCCGGCTAGGACTTCAACATACAGGATGAGTCAGCTGCCCCTGCCACTGGGTTTACGCACACCGCAATGCCTTCAAACACCACGCACAAGATGTCATATTTTCTCGCCCGCTTCCAACAAACTGTTAGTCCCACAAAAGAATGAACAGGAGCGTTTTGTAGGATATTTAATGTAGTAAAATTTTGTTCTGGGACACGTTTTCTGTAGAAAAACTTCCAAAAGTGACGTTTTTCTTGTGGCTTCCAGCGAAAACGTGTCCCAGTACAAAAATTAACTACTTTAAGATTCTTATAAAACGTTCCCGTTCATTTTTTCTATGGGAGTAATAGTTTGCACATTGTGAGTGAGAGAATATGAAAATCTGGTGGGTGATGTTATATGGTGTTGTGGGATGCATAGAAGCCAGCGATATGGGCAGCTCAACCATCATGTATGTGAACAGGAACACATCACATTCGACAGTTCTCGAGAAAATCGCGTCTGAAAAATTTAGATGTGATCATATACTTTGTATGGTCGCTAGCATTCAAGTTCAAGGAGTCTGCAACCGAATGAGTAAGCGTTTAGTTTCGTAAGTGCGAGGTCACTGGATCGAATCTCTGTCAGTATTTCCCTTTTTTCTCATTCCCACGTAATTCTAACGACAGATATGTGTAATATGCCACCAAATTATATGACGAACGAGAACCGTTTATGAATGTAAACCATGTTTGATTTTCAATGGATGCACTGAAAGAACCATCCAGATGCAAAAATTAGGCCTTCATTATATTTGCTGTATGTCACAGTAATTATTGTTTTCCATGTTTCTACGATCAGTATCATCCTGATACGTGCAGTGCACCTTAGGTTACACACTAGTAATATAAATAAAATGACTGTACTGACGTGACCGAAAGTCCTTGTGTATCGTCTTTATATTTTCAGTCTCCTTACGAAAAATATTTTTCTGCTTCTTTCGTTATAAATACTATGAAAATAATAAATCTGTTTTTAGAACTATGTAGATATAAAAGAAAACGAAGTAACGGTAGAGAGATTCGATCCAGAGACCTAGGACTTAGGAAGAAAAGCGCTTACTCGCTCGGCTGCAGAGTCCTTGAATACTTTTTACCATAAAAAACTCTCACAGGAGAGCTTCTGTAAAGTCTGGAAGGTAGGAAACGAGGTACTGGCAGAAGTGAAGCTGTGAGGACGGGGCGTGAGTCGTGCTTGGGTAGCTCAGATGGTAGAGCACTTGCCCGCGATAGGCAAAGTTCCCGATTTCGAGTCTCGGTCCGGCACACAGTTTTAACCTCCCAGGAAGTTTCATATCAGCGCACACTCTGCTGCAGAGTAAAAATTTCATTCTGGGAATGAGGATATTGCCACAGATATGGGGAAGGGAGAGACAGACGGAGAAAAGGGGAAGGGAGAAACAGACAGAGAAAGGGAAGAGGAGGACATGGACAAAGAGAGGGGGAGAAGGTTACAGAAAGAAACGAGGAGGAAATGGACAGAGAGAGGGGGTTGGAGGAGACGGACTGAGAGACAAGGAGAAGAAATGGACAGCAAGGGAGGAGTGTGAGGGAGCAGTAGACGGTCAGTGAGTGGAGGGAGGAGAATATTGTCTTAGAGGAGGGAGTTCGAGATGGAGGGAACAAGAGGAGATGGTCTGAGAGGAGGAAAGTGCAGATGGAGACATGCGGAAGTAGCTGATGGGCAGACAGAGAGAGGAGGAGGAGGAGGTGGAGAGAAGGTAGGTGGGTTGGTGGAGAAGATGGTCAGAGAGTGGGGGCAGGAGGTGGACAGAGGGGGAGGAGAAGATGGACTAATACAATTGGGGAAAGTGAAACTCAAAAAACTGCGTCTAGCGAGAAATGAACGAAAAACCTCGCGCGATTCTAAGACTAGCACGCAACTATTGAAGGTTCTGCCAAAATTTTCGAAATTTTCAGTAAATAACATCGCTCGGGAATCTTCAGAAACGGTATTATTCGGGGACGAGTGTCATACTGCGTCAAAAAAATCGTGTCCGGGCACTGAGTTGCAAAATCGAAGAGGGCACAGCAGTGCATAAGAACTCCTTGTGAGACACAGACACGAAACGTCGTATATTTGCATGTCCCCGCAGTACTATGATTTAAATACAAAGATTTACATCGTCATTTTCTCATGGAGGTAGAGCATAGTGATGGATACAGAAGAAAAACTTATAATTCACGTTGGAATAAGAACAGATCAGTGTCAAATCTATGTCTACAAATCCAAGAGCTCAGTGACCGATCCTCGGTTGTTCATTGGATCTTTAGAAGTTTCAGGCACAGTAAGTTGGTGTGAGCCTGTCACAGCTTAGATTGCACATTGTGGTCATTACCTAATGTTATATTTCAGGTATCTCTTAAAATCAACTCTATTGTGTGACAGTATTTTGCAAGTAACCTCTTTTGCAGACAACACCTACCTTCATGAGGTCGCGCTCGCACTTGACGTCGAGTGAGATGATCTTGGGCATGTCAGGCATGGGTGCAGGCCAAGCGGCGTCGGGCACGGGCGCGGCCGCGTACAGCTTGTCTAGCGCGTCGAGGGGTGGCGGGGGCGGCCCGTGGTAGAAGTGCGGGGGCGGAGGTGGTGGCGGCGGTAGGTGCGGCCCGTAGTAGGGCGGCTTGCGAGCCGCCCCGGCTCCCGGCCCCGCCTCCAGCGCCAACTGGTCGCCGCCCACGCGGTCGCGCTCCTCGGCGGCGCTCAACGAGCCCCCGGCGCCGGCACCCGCCCCCGCTCCACCGCCGCGGTCCTGCGCCGACGACGCCGCCTCCGCAGCCTCTCCGCCGTCCGCCGCGGGCTGCCGTCCGCCGCCTTCAGAACCCTCCGAGTCGTCCACGCAGCGGGCACTCTGAAAACACACGTCTCATTTTTAATAACAATCTTTAGTTTTCTGCTCTTAAATAGCCGTCTGTAGCAAAAAGTTCATGTTTTTGAAAAACACAAGTTCTACTTTTTATCTACCATGATGGTCCCTCGAGGAAGCCGCTGCAAGACCGACTAGGGCCGAGATAAGAGAAAAATACACAATACGCATGCGCAACACAAACAGAGAAGTTCGAGCGACAAAAATCAGCTGGTATGGTAGGTGGGTCAATGTCAGACGTTCCGGCTGTAGAATCGGTGCAAAGTGATATTGGTACAAGCTGTTGCGGCTTGTCCTGAAGCAGAGTTGAACCTCTATACTTTGCAAGCCGGCGGTAAGTACGAAGGCTATTCGGAAATTAAGGAAACCATAGCGAAATTCAAATCTGTGTTATTTACAACAGTTGGCTATGCCTTCCAGCTACTTCTCTATACAGTCGCCGCTCTGACTTATACATCGGTCGTAGCGTTGTACCAACTTTCCAACACCCTCGTCACGGGAGGCAACCTCGTGTGCATTCCTCGTCGTCTGTGCCAAAACGTTGTCTTCGTGACTAGCGATTCAACTGGGTAGAAATGGAGTATCCTTATTGTCGCGGCCGAGAACTGTCATGAAGAAGGAGATGAGTGACAGTTACGTTACACGGGGTTGCATGAAATTAGGCGAAATCTCTCGGTAGGCACCCGTACACCCGTACTTGGCGGGAGACACTATTCTCTAGGCATCACCAAGCGCTCAATGTGCGCTGAGAACTTGAAAGAGCGACGTGACGCTGTCTATAGGCATATTAGAGACACTGCCCAACACATCTACATGCGAAGCTTCACTGGATTATCGCTGCGGTTCCCATTTAGCGACCGATCTTTCCTTACTTTCCGAATAGCCCTCGTATATCTTATCAATATTATCGATATCTAAATTACTAACTGACAAATTTGGTTCGTAGTTCATGATTCATGGTGCACAGTCTAGTTGCAGGTTGTCTATGTAACAGCTTTGGAGGACCACAAAAGTTTGATTTTCATTGTTCCATATAATTATCGAACAAATTTAAAAATTTAAAATGCTGTCACTAACTACTCATTAAGAAGTATACTTTTACGTTTAAGGGTTAAGGGAATAAGACAAATGTGACTTCATTCAGTAATTACACCAAGTTTCTGGATCTACTCCTCATCAAAATTCTGGATATACAATGACGATTGCACAATCCCCTCCGAGGTTTTGGGAGAAATACGTCGTCTTTCTTCCACTGATTTCCGTTTAAGCTTCCTGAGCATTTCTTTTGCACTTTCGAATGAGCAGTAGCGACCTGTTACGATCCTTAGCTGCCAACCCTTAACCCAAAACACGTTCAGCACGTCTGTACTACTATCACTGCATTCTTTTATCACTTATCTCAATTTTTAACTTTTGTTAGTTTTGGGACCATCGCGTTTTATTTTATTTTGTTGTGGAACATTGACTTCTTTTTGCTGATTAGTCCGTCACCTCTAAGAACACGATTGTTTGTAGATGATGAGTGAAAATTACTGAAAAACAGCTTAAGCTGTAAATTATATAGGGGAATTATAGTCTTGAAACTTCGCTATTCCTTCCACCAATCTTCCGGCCCCTCCTGCCGGAGGTTGGAGTCCTCCCTCGAGCATGGGTGTGTGTGTTGTTCTTAGCATAAGTTAGTTTAAGTAGGATGTAAATCTAGGGACCGATGACCTAATCAGTTTGGTCCCTTAGGAATTCACACACATTTGAACCTTTCCGCCAATCTTCTTCGAAAGAGTTCCACATTGATGGCCTTCAGTGATAATTGGTTCGTGAATATAATATTTAATTTTAAGATGGCTGAAATGTTTTTTTGTGGTAAATGACTACGTACAGTCCATTAATGACGAACAAGACATTGACTTTAAATACACTAGTTCACGCGCTAACAGATACAATCAGACAAACTAGGAATTTATATTTTTGGCTGAGAAACATTATTCCAGGAACTAATTAAAAATAGCTGAAATCCCTCAGTTTCGATCAAGGTTTTCGAAGGTTTTCTTCAGCCTGAAACAAATGTCGGAACTGGTAATGCCTTCCTATACATTCCCAACTATGTAACCCCTTCGTATCAATCTTAAGAGGGCCTGGTATGTGGCTGAAAAAAATATGACCTTATTAATGGGTGGATATCTCAAATAGCCGACGCTGTCTTTGTACAGGGAATCAAAAAAGTAAAAATATAGTTTTCGCGCGGTACGAAGAAAATCAATTGCAAAATACGCTGACCATAATTCGTCTTGATTCTCTTCTAGGTGGTCCACATTTTTGTACATTAAATATATATCGAGAAAAAAATTAGAATATGGTGTAATTCTACGTTTGGTCGTTTCCCTCATTTAGAGAATAACTTGATTCGGTAATCATTATTAAACTCTGCACGCTTTCTTCGTCTCTCAGCACCCCGATGTTGTGAGTAAATTTACATAACTCTATCGTCCTCACAAATGCATACGTAAGCTTTTACGAAGTTAATAAGCACGGGTTCTTATTGAAAAAAAACGAATGCAAAGAAAATTTATCTCTTTTATGCAAGCAGTGAGTATGAAGCACACACAATCAAGGAACTCTAACGACGGAGAATTGTTTTAAAGGCATAACTCGTCGTCGCCTCCTGTTTCGACCCTCCGAACGTTTATCACAGAGATATGTTACGTGTCCTGACGGCAAGTAATGCAAGCAAACTCGACAGAGTTCCAATTGGAAGCTTCCAGTTAATTTCTCCGACATGGCCTCTCACCTGCTGGCCAGATCGCGTGCTGTGCCGATGACAGTTACAATAGGTAGGCTGATATAGGGGCCGGGGACTCTCCGACGAGCCGCAGCAGTAAGCTATTCCAAGAACTCTATTGCATAGTTTACTGGACTCTTGAATGGCGCTGTTAGGACACTAGATGCTATTCAGGAGGAGTAGGGATAAAATTTAAGTGCAATCATCACGGTTTAGGTTCCCTGTGGTGTAAGTAAATCATTTCACGGGAACGTCTTGATGGTCTCTTAAATGCGTCACGTCCGCTTCCTTCCCCGCTGTTATCTAGGAGGGCAGGTGGCCCATCTTGAACGACCTCAACATAGACAACAAGTTTTACGTCTGATCGTATTTTTCTTATTTACATCACCAACGATCCAAAAGCACGGATTCACCAATTTGATTTTTAATACCGTCTATCGTCGTCGTTGTGGAAATTAAACTTCTGGTACTGAGATAATTTCTAGTCCACGGTAGATTCTTGTTTATATGCCGGTATTGTCAATTTTTAAAACATCTCGAGAATTCTTAGCTGCAGTAGGTGAATTAACGTGACTAATGCGTTCAATTATAGAGTTATCTAATGCTCAGAGTCCATTAATGTGAGTTATTTCTAATGTGTAACTGTAGAAAATTTCACAGCGCTCCAACAGCACCCGGGTATGGTTCACATAGTCTTGCAATATAATAACACTTGGTCTCGAGATAAGATTTATGTATAATAAATCCTGATAGACACGGAATTAAACATTTGGCACTTAGCAACTCAGCTGATCCAATAGCGTCGTAGCTTAAAATGAAACTTCCAAATAAAGACGCCAGCACGCAGTTAAGGATGTAAGAGCGCAACAAAGCTTTAGTATAGTTGCTCACATGTTGCATGGGCAAATTCTCGGAACATGGATGCAGTAAACACACTTTCTGTTCTCTTGCAACAACAGTCATAGCTAGAACAGTAATCAATTAACAACGGAATTTCTTAAACTAGAACGGAGATACCAGAAACCTTAATCGACAGTAACGGTAGCCGGCCGGAGTGGCCGCGCGGTCCTAGGCGCTGCAGTCTGGAACAGCGCGACCTCTACGGTCACAGGTTCGAATCCTACCTCGGGCATGGATGTGTGTGATGTCCTTAGGTTAGTTAGGTTTAAGTAGTTCTAAGTTCTAGGGGACTGATGACCTCAGATGTTAAGTCCCATAGTGGTCAGAGTAATTTGAACCATTTCTTTGCTCAGAACCATTTGAACCATTTTTTGACAGCAACGGTATTCGAACTGAAAGAGTTACTTGCATTCTAAATTATTTACTGCAAATATGTGTGGCCGCTATCTGAAAACCAGTTAAATCTTCCATCCTAATAATGTTTCTTCAGTATATACCACAAGCGTAATCAACCATCTGCCCAAACTGCTCGTTTCTATACTACACTGATGTGCAAAACTTGAGGACGAAAGTAATTTACACATGACGTGCCAGTGCCAAGTAACAAAGCTCGACGAAACTAGAATCACACGTAGAAAGGGTTCCTTCAGTGCAGTGCAGTGCAGAAAGTAGATGAAAGAAATACGAAATGAGGCGAATAAAAATGATACTATAACTCAAAGACAATTATTACACTGAAGTCACCACAGTCTTTCATTACTCACGAAACATTACAAAATCAAGCTCGACAGTGCTCGATGTGCCCTCATATGGCGACAGGTGGGAACACGTAATGCGGTAGCACGATGCCGAGCATGCACTGCTGTCCGTGACGATCACAGACCCTGTTAAGAAACATGTCCTGCCGTTTGTAGTGACCGGAGGACCATCGTAAATCTCTGTAACTTCAACATAATTATTGTCTCCGAGTAAGAGTGTCATTTGTTTTAGTTTCATTACGTATTTCTTTTAGTTAGTCTCTGAACTATACCGTACCACTTGTTTCTATGTATGGTCCAAGTTCCATCGAGCTATGTTACGTGGCAGCGACGCATCATGCGGAAGTTACTTTCGACCTATAGTTTTGCTCAAAAAATGGCTCAAATGGCTCTGAGCGCTATGGGACTTAACTTCTGAGGTCATCAGTCCCCTAGAACTTAGAACTACTTAAACCAAACTAACCTAAGGACGTCACACACATCCATGATATCCATGCCCGTGGCAGGATTCGAACCTGCGACCGGAGCGGTCGCGCGATTCCAGACTGTAGCGCCTAGAACCGCTCGGCCACACAGACCGGCTCTAGTTTTGCACATCAGTATAGTATTACCAGTTATTAAAACATAACGAGGTTTGTTAACTGCAGCAGGTGAAGTGAAGTCTTCAGTTACAGAGTTGCCTAGTACTGTCAGTCCATTAACGTGAATTCTTTTTTAATGCGCATCTGTGGAAATTTTCACAGTGCTCCGACAGCGTCCTGGCATTGTTCACATACAACTGGAAAATAATAACACACCTCGCGGTATGAACAATGAAACTTCACACGAAATTTCTGTGTACAATAAATCCTATTTGAATACAAAAGGAATTGAATATTTGAAAAGTAATAACTCAGTTAGTCGTATGGTGTTGTAACTTGAAATAAAAATTGCAAGTAAAGATACCAGCACGAAATTTAGGCTGTGCGAATGCAGAAAACTATACTATAGTGGCACACACGTGCCTGAGCACATGTACCCTAATTACATTCGCCACAGTTCTTTTATTTTGTTTCTCTTTAATGAAGGTTGCAATTAGATTTTTTTATATCTAATACGAATATAATTAAACTACTGAAAACCAGAGAACGCGATCATCTTTCGTCTCCATTCTGTTGCATCAGTATAGTATTACCAGTTATTAAAACATAACGAGGTTTGTTAACTGCAGCAGGTGAAGTGAAGTCTTCAGTTACAGAGTTGCCTAGTACTGTCAGTCCATTAACGTGAATTCTTTTTTAATGCGCATCTGTGGAAATTTTCACAGTGCTCCGACAGCGTCCTGGCATTGTTCACATACAACTGGAAAATAATAACACACCTCGCGGTATGAACAATGAAACTTCACACGAAATTTCTGTGTACAATAAATCCTATTTGAATACAAAAGGAATTGAATATTTGAAAAGTAATAACTCAGTTAGTCGTATGGTGTTGTAACTTGAAATAAAAATTGCAAGTAAAGATACCAGCACGAAATTTAGGCTGTGCGAATGCAGAAAACTATACTATAGTGGCACACACGTGCCTGAGCACATGTACCCTAATTACATTCGCCACAGTTCTTTTATTTTGTTTCTCTTTAATGAAGGTTGCAATTAGATTTTTTTATATCTAATACGAATATAATTAAACTACTGAAAACCAGAGAACGCGATCATCTTTCGTCTCCATTCTGTTGCATCCGGGTGATTATTAATAGATGTCACTAACGAAAATCGTGAGGTTTACTAAGGCGATGCTGCTAAATATTCGAAACATAAAACTAAGGAAGAATTCTTATGACTGGCTACAGCCGTATTGACGGACATGAGAATTGTAAATAAAAGATAATCACAGTGCGAACGACATTTGGAACACATTCAAGCAATATAATTATAATTATTTATGTGGTTGAGAGCGATCTTCAAAAAGAAACGAAGGAAGACTATTGCGTCAATTGAAAAGGAGCGTCTTTCAGCAGGAAAAAATGTTAAGCGGAAGTTGATGTTCTGTGATACTGATTAGAATGTAAGAGATTGCAGAAAGAAATATATTGTCTGATGCTATGATCGCTGCTAATAAATCTGTGTACTTACATCGCACAAAACAGGAGTTAAGCGCAGGAAGATGTTGAGGCGTTATTCTTCTCTGCAACGCAGGCCTGTTGGTAGAGTTGCACATCCAGCAGTTCGCTGTGTAATTGAAGACGGTTAGTCGAGAACTTCGACCAACGGCTAACATTTTTGACATGATTATTGTGATGCGGTTCGGTTTATCAGAGCCTCGGTACTGTTACAGGTGTTAGGACTAACTCAGATTTTCAAATACGTACACACACAGAACAGAGGTAACATAGCTCACAGAAGGAAGGTCCGTTGTGACTATCAGAACATAAAACAGCGATAGAGAATTGGAATTCCAAGAAAACGTTCTGAATTTATATACTGAAGAACGTCAAATAATGGAACTAGTCTAATATAGGACTAGGTAAATAACACAAAAACAAATAAGACCTTTTCTTTGGCACAGCTTCACCGACTGATTTTATGCGAGCCGACAAACTTTCATGTCAATCTCTTTCTCTCACAGCAGCACCTACATCCAACATTCTCAGTTATTTGTTCTGTATATTACAATCTCTGTCTTCCCTTAGAAGTTTTGTCCTTCACGGTTACTGTTAGTATCACGTAAGTTGTTCCACGATGTCTTAACACCTGTCCTATCA